>NC_080586.1:68038928-68339285 GCF_029962835.1 Magnolia sinica | reverse complement strand
CGACTTCACACTCCAGTTTGGTCATTTCTTTCGCACCGCATATTATATTGCATCATTAGCACATAGTATTTGGTTTAGTATGCTTCTATATTGCATAGCCTAAATAAGGTGATGGTATTATGGACTCACTAGGATCTACATATTGTATTACATCCACAGCATTATTTGGGTTGCTATGTTTCTGTATTTATATGGCCTAGATGAGGCTAATGGTATTCGTGGCTCTTTATAATTGCATATTGTATTGCATCATCGGTATCTGATGTTTGGTTCATTATGACTCCGTATTGCATAGCCGATTTACTCTGATATTGAATGACTTATAGCCTTGTCCGTATTGCATAGCCGATTTACTCCGATTTTACGCTGATATTTGTGTGCTTGGCACTTTTCTTACGCACACATGTACACCACTCTCTAAGCTTTCTATAAGCTTATGCACGAAAGATGCATGCAGGTGATGATAGGACACAGTCGAGCTGAGGCAGGAGCGTGCGACAGAGCTTCTGGAGCTTTTGCCATTTATCTTATATTTCCCCTTCATGTATTGTATTCAAGTTTTTGATATTATTGGATATATGATGATGATGTTGCCTTTGAGATTTGGGTACACTTGTAGTTATGCTCCTTTATTTACAAAAAATAAATAAATAAATAAAAATTTACACTGAAAATCCTCATTGTAGAATCTCAAGATTGGAACCTGGCGTATGGGCGCTAGGAGCCGAGAATGGGGTATTACGGATGCTGTCGGAACTGGATTCGACGATCGGGAATTCTGTGAGCCCATTTTCCGAGTTTGGGACATGACAGACATGCTTACGAAAGTGGTTCTTGTAGAGAAGTTCAAGTTCTGTACAACTTCTCTAGGCTCAGTAAACGCTTAATGAAAGCAGATTGTATACGAGAAGTGACGATAAAGTTATGATGTAAGGCATTTAGAGATGGTGATGACAAAAGAAGTAGTTGAGAATAAAGATTGAAGACATAGTAAAGATTATTGTCTAATGTTTTAAATCTTTTTGTAACAGGGTATGTCGATGCCATCGGCAGACCACTCAATCTCATCAAGAAAATTCAGAAAAAATCCTATTTGGTTGTTAGATAGTTTTAGATGTTGCTACTCGATAGCATTGATGGGCCTTCGATGTCTATTGATGCCATCGAAGGTCCCACCAAGCATGTGCACAGAGTTGCGTAAGTGTGCAATTTGTTTTCTATTCCGGTTGGGTAGTACATATATTGGGTGTAATTGGGATTAGGGAAAGGATTAATAGGATTTAAAACTTTCTATGTTGTTCTATAGTGTTCACAGGTATACCTAAAAATTCAAAGGAGATTTAAAGCTTATTCGAATAGGTGGGATGATCTATCTCTTGTCATATTACTTTCATAATGCATTACTCGTGGCCTTGTGCCATTGTTTTTTTTATCACAGCGTAAAAATTGAGTTACCCTTTTAGACCCAGGTGACGTAGACCCTGGATGGAGGGAAAACCACAAATATCATCTTGATCCAACCATTTGTGGACCCCCACCGTTGATACCCCTAGATGCCCACCGTTGATATTTTCCTTGGGCCCACCGTGGGTGTGTGAGTTGATCCTCACCGTCCATTCTTTTTCCTGATGTCCTGTGTAGAGGCAGTAAGGACAGCATCGTCCTCCGTTGCATTCCTTCCTAGAGCCCCACGTGTGTAGGGGATTCATCCACCGTCCATCTAGATGGGCCCTACCACCTGATAGTGTGAACCCACGCTTACTGTTCAGTGGGTGGGACCCACCGATGTACGTGTTCCATCCACCCATCCATCTGCTTTCTGGACCAGAGTGGATTAACACCCACCGTTGAAGCCACTCCATGGCCCACCTTGATATAAGAAACCCACCCTGACGCATGTGCTTGCATGCTAGCCGTCCATCAGTTTTCCGGCTCATTTTGGAGTGGGACCGACACGACGTTGTAAGAAATCCTGCCCGTCCATCCTTTTCCCAGCCCATTTTAATTCGGACAGATCTGATCTAAGTGGGCCAAGCTGCAGGAAAACAATGGAGATTGAACGCCTGCCTTTGAAAATGCCCCGGGCCCACTGACATGTGGGAGGTTTGGCCAGCATGTGGGGCCCGCTGTGGACCCCACCGTGATGTATATGTTCTATTCAGGACCGTCCTCACAGGCCCATCATGATGTATGTATTATATCCAAACCGTCCATCTGTTTTCTACAATATGTGGGATCCACCTCGGCTGGGCCCCACCCTGATGTTATTTGCCATCTAATCTGTTGATGTATGTATTAAATCCAAACCGTCCATTTGTTTTCTACAATCCGTGGGATCCACCTTGGCTGGGCCCCACCCTGATGTTAGTTGCCATCTAATCTGTTGAGAAGGTCACACCAACCTAGATGAAAGTAAAGCACAAATATCAGCTTTGGTCTAAATCTCTTTGGCCCACCACCATATCCAGCGCTGAAACGTTCTGGGGTCCACATGAACGTTCGTGTCAATCCCTGTCCATCTATTTTTTCAAACGCATCTTGGGTGGGCCCACTGGTCAGTGGGGCCCACCGTGATGTGGTGAGAAATCCTCACCATCCAACCATTTTTCCAGCCCTCAATAAAGAGGCAGATCCGAACCTCAAATGGGCCATACCGATTGAAACAGTGGTGCTTGGACGTCCACTATCAGAACCTTCTCAGGCCCGCTGGCATGCGGTGTAGCCCCACCATGATGTACATGTCTTATAATGAGGCGGGCCTGCCGGCACGCCGTGTAGCCCCACCATGATGTACATGTTTTATAATGAGGCAGGCCCACCGGCACGCCATGTAGCCCACCATGATGTACATGTCTTATAATGAGGCGGACCCGAGAGTCAAGTGGACTGCACCGCCTAACGCAAGGGTCTGTTTGGATGCCCACAATTTAATCCATCCTTGGGGCCCACCGAGCTGTATTTTAGGGGCCCACCACTGTGGGCCTTGCAACGGAAACAGCATGTGCAAGCATGCCGTCCACATAGCGTATACCCCACGCTGTGGGGTCCGTCAAGATGTATGTGTTTTATATGACCACGTTGCCATCCATTTACCATATCAGTTTTGGGCTGTGGGCCCATATTTGGGGCAGATTTAAGCTCCAGTGGACCGCTATTTATGGAGCATTGGGGCTGATGATGGCCCACCATTGGAACCTTTTTAGGGCCCACCGAAATGCTTAATTGCCCTTCAAAACGTTTTGGGCCCACCTACTATGGGGCCCACAAAGGTGTATTGTGTCCATACCCTAGCTTGTGTTGTTACAGCATTACTTTTATTTTAAATGCGGCACTTTCTTTATTGATGTCAAATATCCATCACATGGGGCCAACTTTGTTTGCACATCCCTCTCAAATCACCTTAACGGGAGCTAATAATCATATTAGTAGTTCAGGAAATAGACGGTCAATTAAGTACATTAAAGAGGTCTTAATATTGATGTGGACTATCTATCATGTAGGCCCATCTTTAATTGCACATACATCTCAAATCACCTTGATTAAATGATATAACCATTCAATTAATGTTTTGGAAAATAAACGGTCCTCTATTAAAGTAGTAAAATCAAAGAGAAAAACTTATATATATGTACACACTCTTTTTTGTGATTTTTCTTTTTCTAAATTTTTTGTCTTTTATTTTCTTTTCTTCTTTTTTTTTTTAATTTTGTTTTTTTTTTTTTGTCTTAAAATTTAAAAAAAAAAAAAAACAAACACGTGGAATGTAAATGTCATAAAAATATAGGAGGACTAGTACATATTGGAATATCATGATATGCAGACGGAAAGGTAAATGGATGAGTACGAACTGGATTGCAAGAAAGGAAATGGACCAATGACAATCGAAATGCACGATACTCATAGGAAAGCAACAAAGACCAGTTTTGCACTGGAATGCTGAATACAGGCAGAAAAATAAAATAGACCGGTATAAACTGGAATGCAGGATGCTTGTGAGAAAGTAAACGTATCGGTTTGCGATAGAATGCAAAATGTAAGTAGGGAAATAAAATGGACCAGTGTAAACTAAAAAGTTATCTAGTTAAGAAATTAGTATGTTAGCATGGACCATTGAAGACCGGAATGGTGGAAGTCAAAGAATCCAATAAAAAATAAAGAATAAAGCCCCCACATTTCGAGTCGGGCCTAGGCTACTGGTTAGTAAGTCCCTAGTGGAGTCGTGAATCTATGAACGCCCTTCTGCATGCAAACATGCAAAATGGTGTCCTCACTCTCTTTTCTCTTTTCGTCTATTGGTTCTGTTCTAGTTTTGATTTAATTGTTTTGAATGTGGGGTTGACTCATAAGTAAAAAAGTGTTTGACTTCGAACTGTCAGTAGCAAAATGAAGCTTGTAATCTATGGCCAGTTAGATATAGAGTAGTATAGCTTGGCTCGGCTCGGCTTGGCCAGTAATTAACCTCGGCTGGAACTTGGCTTAGCTTGGTCCTCGAGCATAACTAGCCAGCTCGGTTCGATGAGCAACTCAGGCCAGATCGAGCCAAGGCTAACACGTGATGGGGTGTATAATGGATGTGTTTAGATGGAACTAAAAAATTAAGGTGGGCCCACGGATTTCGATATACAACAAACAGTTTTTTGTAATAATGTTTTATAGTTTTAATATATATATATATATATATATATATATATATATATATATATATATAATATAATTTTTTTTGGTAATTAATTAATTTATTTCGTATTCATTCCTTCCTCACCACCAGCCAATCCCGCGGAGAATGAATGCACCCGAAACAACACTTTGTTGAGTCATTTCATCAAACACTCGACGAGCAGCGTCAATATCAAAGTAACCGAGTGACCATCCAAGTCGATTTGCGTTGAGGTTCGATCCAAGTCGAGTTAAGCTCGTGCAAGCTCGAACTCAGCTTGAATTGGTCTGAATCCAATTTCAAGCCGAGGCGACTCGAGCGAGCTGACCGAACTAACTCGACTCATGTACAACTCTAATTAGAAAGTATAGAATCGTTTAACGGTCGGGGAATTGTAAAGTTCTTCAACTCAAGTAACTCTTGCAGTTGTTCTGCGACTGTAGATTATGGGTAAGAACCTCAGTTATAAAAAAGGAATGTGTTAGGTATCCTTTTTCACCTATGCAATGTACAATCTATGCTTTATAAAATTTTACGGTTTTTAGGGGGATTCAACAAAATTTCAGCATCAGTACATTTAACCATGCTTCACGAAGTTGACTTCAGGCAGGCAAAAGAGAAAATAACCAGCGCCTAGCCCTACTATGCAAGGGCTAAGACCCGGCTAGGTAAAAAAAAAAGAGTACATAGAAGAAAAAATTGCAGAAGTAAAAAAGGTGAGTGCATATGTGTAATGTTGGTGTGTTTGGAATGTGCGAATTAAATGCAAGCAGATTTGAGATAGGAGGCCTGACACCTTTTTCTGTAAAAGGGATGGTTGGGTACCCCCGATCCCAACCCTACTCTTTTGACTTCAATGTCTTTTTCGGCTTTTGAAAGTTTGTGCTTTTGGATTGAGTATTAGAGAAAGAGTATTTCCCAAGGCGGCAAAGGGTACAAGTGCGTTTGACTACTCATAGCTTCGGAGGAAGAGGAACATGCCGCCGCTAATCGACTTTAAGAAATTATTTGCATAAAACTTTTGCAGCTTTTTCGCTTCTTTCGAACTCTCCACCTCTATGGACACTTTCCCTGGACTCCACTTTCTCTCCCCTGGCATTTCCTTTCTACCCACTTTTCTGTGTTCACTAAGGGCGTGTTTGGACGGGCGAATTGGAAGGGATTGGAAGGAGCAATTTCAGGATTGGCCGGGCATGCCAAACAGACACGTTGAACTTCTGCCTAGATATAGCAATCCACTGACATTACCATCATGACCTTGAAATCCACCCGATCCCTCTCAATCCCGTCTATTTTACCCGGGATGTGTTTAGTTGGACGGATTGGAAGGGATTGGCCAGGCATAATCCCAGGATTGGCCAAGCATGCCAAACAAACTCGTGTTGAAATCCCAGGATTTAGCAATCCCATGGGATTGCCAGCAATCCACTGACACAGCCATCATTACCTTGAAATGGCTGCCATCCACCCTAATACAATCCAATCCCATGAAAGGGGCCCGTCCAAACACGCCCTAAAGAGTTCTTAAATAAACGAAATGCTCCGAACACTGCCATCAAATTATCTTACCGGTGCATCATACAGCGATAGTAGCGATCTCAGATTGGTCAGCATCACGGTCGAGACTTAGATGTTAGCAACTCTCAAGTGGGTAGGCCCAAAAACAGTTTTCCAGGGATCCTTTTTTCACAAAGATGGCCTTCGGCCCACCATATTTTTAGAAATGGTTTACACAATCTAGGCTTGCCATCCCTTGTTTAATCCAAGGGTTTTCTATGGGTGGTTCTGGGTTCGTATTCCCTCGCTTGATTTCGCCATTGGCGATTACCATCGCAACCGTACAAAAGAGAAAATGCTGATTATTTGGGTCTTCAAACCAGAACGAGTCTCCACTCTCAATGACTACTGACAACTCGCACATACCGGACCCACTCACCCGAGTTGCAGGTCATCCACCCCCAATCATTTTCCTTGACCACGAGCCAAATCGCTGGGCCTATATCCGAGTTTACCGACCCCAACACCTGTTCAAAGCTAGGTGGGGCTACTGTGATTTTTGTTAGAAATTCATCCTATCCGTCCATTCTCTCCATCATTTTAATATATAAGACTAATAATTAAACAAATCAAAAATTCAAGTGGGCATACGATATAAAATAGTGGGATTGAATGCTCACCGTTAAACCATTCGTGTGGAACATAAGGTCTGGATCATGAACATTCAACGGTAGGCATTTCCCTTCGCACTCTTTCCTGTTGCATTGCCCACTTAAGTATTGGATCTACATCTGAATTTCTCACAAGCATTAGATGAGCCCAACTTAGCTTTTACGCAACCTGCGTCTGCTGGGTCTGCTGTTGACTTGACCCGGACGCGGATTTCTTGTAAAAGCCTTCCCAGAAAGTTACTGGGATACTAAATGGGGGCCACGGTGATGTTTATGAGAAATCAATACCGTGCATCCGTTTTTAGATATCATTTTAGTATATGCTACCAAAAATAAGTTGGATCCAAAACTCAAGTGGACCACACGGGAGGAAACAGTGTTTATGCAGTGAACACCGTTTGAAACATTTGTATGGCCACAGAGTTTCATATCAGACAAAGTTTTAGTTTTTTCATTTCATCACAGTGAGAATGACCTTATAAACGGTTTGGATGGCTTATAAACATCAAGATAAATGCCAGGGAGGTTTCAACGATAGAAAACTCTTTCCACGGTTTTCCCTCTCCTATGGCCCACTTGAACTTTGGATCCATCTAATTTTTGGTTACATGATATAAAAGGATCTCTCAAAAGGGATGGACGGTGTGGATTTCTCACAGACATCAAGTTGGCCCACCTAGCATTCCAGCCAGATGAGCAACTGTGATGTTTGTGAAAAATCCTTTTCGTCCATGATTTTATTTCAGTACATAGTCCAAAAATAACCGTATCCAATGCAAAGTGGGCCGAAAACGTGATAATCAGATGTCCATGGCTGAAATATTCATGGGGCCACAGATATTTTGAATCATGCTCATGTTTGTATTTTCAGTTCATCCCATCAGGAATGACGTTATTAACTGTCTGGATGGCATGTAAACATCATTGACAAACCCAAGAAGTTTTCAACGGTAGAAATTTTCCTAACCATTTTTTCTTTAGTACAGCCTACCTAATCTTGGATCCGCTGGTCTCAGGTCGTGAAATGAGCTCACAAAATGGATGTACGGAGTAGATTCCAAACAAACGTCACGGTGGGCCCCACCAAACTTCCCAGCCCAGGAACCTCCTCGTAAAGGCTTTTGCAGGAAATCCGCGTCCCACGCAGACCAGCATTGCCTGACACCTGTAAAAAAAAGACTTCTGCGAGTCTTAAAACTATTAGGTGGGCCCCTTATGTTTGTAAGAAATCTAAGCCATTCATATATTTTATTTTTTTAGATCATATTAAGACATGAATTATAAAATAGGCAGATTTAAAATTTAAAGTGGACCGCTGACAGGAAAAAAAAAAGGTGAGGATAGGCCTATATCGTTGAAACTTTCTTGGAATGAACTGAGAACACAAAAATAGTAGCTTGACTCGTGGCCTAAAAATGTTTCAACGGTTAGCGTTTAATTCTAACTTTTTTCTGTCGTGGCCCACTTGAGTTTTGCATCTACTTAATTTTTGGGGCGCTGAAGTCACCTTACCAAGCTTTGTGAACCCATCATGAATTATACGGTCCATTATTTGGAGAGATGGCATGGGAAAAATAATGAAATAGATCTGAAGTTCAAGTAGACCCCACTATAGAAAACAGTGGGGAGAGTGACATCCACTGTTCAAAACTTCTTAGAGGCCACGGAAGTTACGGATCAAGCTTATATTCTTGTTTTTACTTCACCTATCTCTGTGTTAAGTTATGATAGGTTTGATTAAAAAATACATCATGATGGCCTTATAAATGTTTCAACGGTGGTTGTGACTGATCCCACGGTTTTCTGTGGTGGATCCACCTGAACTTTAGATCTATCTCATTCTTTTTCTCAAGCCATAAAACTATCTCTACCAATGGTTGGACTGTATGGAAACAACACACGCATCATGGTGGGGTCCACAGATCTTGGAGACGTCAGTAGCGATTTGGCTACTGACCTTGTAAGTATCTAATCCGCGCCCCATGGCTGTAGTCATGGTCTATGGGCCCCACCACAATGTATGTGTTTCATCGATTCCGTTCATCCATTTTTAAAGATAATTTTAGGGATTTATCCCAAAAATGAGAGAGCTATATATCTCAGGTGGACCACACCCCGGGAAAATAATAATGATTGGATATCCATCATTTAAATCCTCCTAAGGCACACTGTACTGTTTATTTGACATCCAATCTGTTGATTAGGTCATACAGACCCAGATGAAGGGAAAAAACAAAGATCAGCTTAATCCAAAACTTTTATGCCCCCGAAAAGTTTTTAATGGTCGACGCTCATTCAACACTTTTTCCTGTAATGTGGTCCACTTGAGATTGAAATATACCTCATTTTTGGTGTAATACCATAAAATGATATATAAAAACATATGGACGGCATGGATGAAATACATACATCATGGTGGGGCCCACGGAGCACCGACCACCAGCCATTGGCTGATGGCAGGGGGAGTAGCCAATCCGTTTCTCAAACGTGATTGGAGAAAGTGATGGACGGTGTGGATTCTCACAAACTTAAAACAGCTTTCTTGCCAGCTTGGTCCTGTGTGTGCGAGATATCCCGTCCATCCATTAGCTCATAAAGTACCTGATTCCAAGAATTAGGCCGATCCAACCACAAGGACGGTAGGTATGGGACACCCACCATATAAATTTTCCTTGGGTAACTTCCTGTTTATATACCATCTAAGCCGTTGATAATTTGAGCCCCACCAGGATAAAGATGAATTCCAAAAATCACCTTTATCTAAAACTTATATGGGCCACACCATACTAATATAGAGAATTAAGGCATTATTACCGTGTTCTGTCCAACTTGAGGGTAAGATCGCACTGATTTTTCTTTTTTTTATTTAATATGAATATTGGAAGGTGGACCTGATGGACGGATTAGATTTCACATGAAGATTAAATCGGGGCCCACAGATGTCGGTGTGTTGCATGCCGTTCTTACAACACGTGTTGCAGGGGATTCCTCTCCGCTGCCACGTGGCCACGTGTCATCTGTCGAGAAAGACACGGTTTGCGGGATTCGGAAGAAAGCGAACGCCGCCTAACGCAGCAAAATGCATTCTCGCCAACGGATCGAGACAGAAGTTCCAACAACTGGTTGTTGGGTGCATGGCAGAGTATGACCATACATGCGCGTGCAAACCAATTTCTATATACATCACACTCAAAGGCTTCGATCCAAGCCGTGAAAAAAGTGGGCCTCATTTTGGGTAAGAAGTAATTTAAAACTAACGTGGAAATTATCTTCCTAATTTCTAATCTGAACCATCAAATGGAATTTTTAAATGAAAACATTCAACGGTCCTAAGTTGACAGACTGGTGTCCATCAATCGGAAATTAGGATCTTTAGAGGAATTTTCCCACTAAAAGTGAGGCCACGAGTTGAATGGTCTGATACAAGTACACGTGGTCTACGTAACGTATGAGCCCATGCACTAATGAGATGCACGCAGTTAGGTCCTACCTACCATGGACCAAAACCGGCTGGTCCAGCATTAGGTGGGCCGACAAAGAAATGAACGGCTGAAAAGGGATCCACGTTTCCCCCTGATGATCAAATCTTCACCCCATGACACATAAACTGTGGGAGTCGCCAATGGACGGAGGTGATCCCACACGCACGTGCCACACTGCGAGAGTAGGATCCGAAGTCTGAAACCTACTCTCGCGAGTAGCCTTTACTAGAGAAAAGAGGAGTTATTTGATACTCCATTTGCGAACGAAGCTTGATACGCAGGCACAGTGCAATTGAATACATAGCATATATGAACTTAAATTCAACCGACTAAATTGTATAAACTACTTTGATTAGCTCTCTATACCAAGATCAGATTGGTTGAACAAATAGAGCCTTTGATTCATGGCCACCTGTTTATCCAGTTAAGACCGTCGGATATTTTAAAATTTAACCGTCCAATAAATGTCCACCAATCAGATAGTCAGAAAATAAAATACGACGATTTTTTGGTTGACGATACATCTATATTTACAGTCTACTTTAAAAAGTTCTTGGACTCACGTATACGATTTCCAAATGCCGGTGTATTATCAATCATTAATCACTCCGTTGGAGTATCAAATAAGGCGAGGAAGAAATTAGGGCGTTTCATGACAATGGCCTCAAGAATGACATAATGTTTTAGTCTCTCTTATTTAAAATTTAGTTTTATTGTTTTAACGGTATTATTTATATTTTTTATGACAAAAATAATTATCCGCCAACTCCTCCCTCATACAGTAGTAACTTGCCTTAGACATCGAAAGAACTTTTTCAAAATGGAAATGTAAGCTCCATTAAAATAAGGATTGCACTTATTCTTTAGTTGATCTGATTCGTTCATTTTAATCGTACAATCATTAACTCAAAATTGATTTTTTTTCTTAATTTTCTATTTAAATTCTCTATAACTTACAACTATATTAATTGTAACATCCTTTCCAACCAGTACAGTGTCCTGGGGCGTCCACGTAAGACTTTCCTCAGGACCGTTCATTTAAACCATTTGCGGTGGGGTACCACAAGCAAATCAACCTAGGATTAGCCCATTAGAATAAACCAGACGGGTCATGACAAGACCCGTTGCGGGCCATCAAGCCAGATGGCTCATTTGCACTTAGCAACAGCCCGTATGGGCTACACCGCGACGCAGGAAGGTCAGAAAATTCTAAAAATGAAGGGAACCATAGATCTCACTGGGCTTGTGGACCATTGCCGACCACGGACCCAACGGACACCCAGAAGTGGGATCTAGCACTGACCAAATGCACCCCACAAATGCCAGGACCGGAATCTGGCGCTTGCGAATAAAACCGAGATACCAAACTATCCAACCGTCGGATTTCTTATACATTTGCAGTGGAGGTCTAATGAATTTTCCAACGCCCGTTCACAAACTCTAAGACTCGATCGTGGAACAGTGACCGTTGATCACAAATCGGACCCGTACGACCAAACCTCATGTCCGATCGTCTCCAAATTTTGCATGGCCCTTCATCGGGCTATTGAGTATCTATCCTATAAGTTTCATAGTCATAGGACCATCAGAACTGCTCCAATCACCAAAATGGACCCCACAGGTCCATTTAAAGATTGGAACCGTTGACTCAAATCCCACAACCGTTCATCCGTTTGTCCCCAAATTTTACACGGGCCCTATTCAGGCCATAAGACACCTACCCACCAAATTTGGTAGCCAAAGGAGTGTTAAGGCCGGCCCTAAAGGAATAGGAAACCCTAGAGGGTCATTGTAGGCATTTAACGAAACTTAAGGCTAATGGGCCAAGTCTAGGAAACCAAACCCTAGCTCTCTTATAACTTCCTCCTTTACTACAACCACCAAGGGTAAAGAGAGAGAGAGAGAGAGAGAGAGAGAGAGCAAAGGAACAAAAGAGAGAGGAGAGTGTGAAGGAGAGTTAGGAGGATCCTAAATCAAGGCGGGGCCCAACGAAATCAACTCCCTACATTTTCTCCAACAAGTACCCATCATCCTCGGCTGCCCTTTTCACTCTATTGATCATCTAGGTAAGATCTTTCACCCATTCTTCTTGAAATCCATGCAGTAAGATAGGATTGGCTTGGAATTCTAACATGCAAGAGCTTGTTCTAGGGATTCCGGTCGATCAACCCGAAAGCCCTCTTTCCTAGGGCATTTTCTGAATCTCCAACAACCCATAGGTGCGAACTATTATCCTTAGGTGGCCTAGCACCAATTATAGTAGGAGTTTAATGATTTTGTTTGTTTGTAATGTTGTATTAAAGAACCTAGAGGAAACCTAGGAATGGCATATTGTTGGAATTGTATGGATTTGCATGCTTGGTGTTCATTTGATGATTGACATTGCCTCTCACATGATTTGGTACATGGATGATTTCATGCTCATGTTTGGTTGATTTCTCTCATATGTGTTTGCTTCCTAATGTGTAGGATTCATTGTTCATGTGTATTTGATCCCTTGAGGTGTAGGAAGTGCTTAACTTCCTCCCTAATCCACACTACTCACTTGCACCTTAATCATGATGTTGTAGCTTGCTCGTTAGGAATATTTGAATCATATTTTGAGATATATGTGAACATGATACTGTTATGCTTGTTGATAACGTTGATGTTGGCATATTATAAAACGTTCTCAAACCCTTGGTTGGTTAGAAAATATAAGGAGAGACGGTAGCCCCATCGGAAGGACTACCTTAAAGCTAAACCCATGGATTTGGGCGGGTGTGCATGGGCGACTGTAGTTCAACTACATGGGCCTCCTGCGCTCGATGTCGTCCGTCGCGCGCTCCCCTAACTCGTGCGGTCTAGCCTACTCACTGGCTAATCGTGATTATTAACCATGTTTACTCACATATGTATGGAACCTGATCCACCCTACAACCGTTGTAGCCCATTAATAACCCATTTGACACTGGTTCACAGTCTCGTAAGCCAGGCTGGTGGAATGGGACACTGTGTCCAAGCTGTCGGCCTATGCTAGGGTACCGCGCCTCCCTGTAGTGACCGCGAGCGATCCCTTTTTCTCGGCACTCCTCATGTGCTTGAAGTCGGGGATGAGGAACTCGATGGGATCAGGAACCGCGGGGTCTCGGCCTCACGCATTGGGGGGTCTTGGCCTCGCACCCAGTTTAGGGCATTAATACGGGGGGTGTACAAGATTCTCCAATCTGCTGGATGAATGGACCTAACTAAAAATTTTGGCTAACACGATCGCATTGCATCGCACTAATTAGGGTGGCGACTCGGCAGTCGAGGTCGCACTGAGGGAATGTTATCATACGCAATCGTTAAATGGAGTCGCTTGAGGGAGCGTTGTGGTGAGGGCATGCGTCATATCATCCTGCATGCATGCGCATTAATAAGACTAGTTAGATGTTTATGATTGACTGCTTTTCATTAAGATCCTATTATAATTGATGCCCGTGATAACTTGATACTAATAGTACCCACTAAGTTGATAACTCACTCCCACTCTGGGACGGTGTTTTAAAACACCAACCAGACCCGTTTATAAATGCAGGTGACTCAGGGCTGGAGGAGCCTGGCGAGGCGAGCTTCGACGAGGAGGACGAGCTATCTTACTTCCAGTTGATGGAGGATTCTCCGCCAGCTTGAGAGGCAGGATCGGGATTGCTGAGCAGTGGGCTCAGCCTTATTTTTTTGGACATAGTATTCTTCTGTTGTTTTGGTTGGGCAACGCCTTGTGCGACCCATTTATATTTTTGGACCTATATTTATGATAGATTTCTTTCATTTCAGTAGACTTGCGTGGTTATGTTCATATTCCAGGGAATTCCAGGCTGCACAATTAAACCAGATTAAATGCACATTAATAAAAATCAGTTAAAAGTGACTCTCGGAAACTCGGGAGTTGAGCGTATGCACGATCCCCGATTTTCAGGGCGTTACAAGTTGGTATCAAAGCATGGTTTGGAATTAATTGGGCCATGGGTCATAAACTCACTACGCGTCCGCTGACTTGAGAGGATACACATTAGATAACGCAACGGGGACTTATAACGCTAGGAACCTCCCTAGACCCTAAACCAACGATCGTAGACGAAGGGTAGGACTTCCCAAGGAGTTAGGAATGGGTAGCGAGGGAAAGTATAGTAACCCTAGAGAAGGACAAATCTCGGATCTTCCTTCCCAATCATGCCTAGAAATTTATCATCCTAGTGCGTGGAAACTCTACATTTCACCATCTAACGCATGGCTCATTCAGCAAAGCCTATGGGATGAAGTGAAAATCTTCACCCGATATTCTAGACATGCCATTCTCCACCTTGAGCGGGGATTGACATCGTAACCCCGCTTATTATAGCGTCATATCATTGGCCAAACTGGTCTGGGGCCAAATTCATCTCCCCATTTGATTCCCTTAAAACCTTCACGTACCTCCACTCGGTCCTTTAATTTTCTCGGGGCTCTAACAGGAGCGAACCAGAACGAAGTGATTGGACGGTCGGAGCCCTTATCCAAGTCCAGATGAGCTAATATCGGGCTGAACATGATAAAGCAAAGCCATTCGGGGATAATTAGTCAGGCGTGGACGAAAATTCGTTAAAATTAGGGAAACTGAGAAAGAATGAGATTTTGGACCCTGACCGTGAAAAATCTCACTAAATAGATCATCCCACGGCGAAGATTGGCCTCTCCTACCCCAAATTCACGTGTAGCACTTCTCAAGGAGCCTTTCCGACGCCCGGGAATGCCAAAAATTATCCGGGCCCCTGATCCGGGTGCTCGCCCCGCCAATCCGCATGGCCACCCCCCCGATGATCCAATGGACCGCGTGGCCCCCGCCGATCTGCATGGCCGCCCCCCGTTGATCCAGTGGACCGCGTGGCCCCCGCCAGACTCGCGTGCTCGCCCCGCCACTGCCTCGTGGCCACCCCCCCAAATGTCCAGCGAGGTGCGTGGCCCCCGCCGAACCGGCGTGGTCACCCCGCCGGACCACCCTTATGTCCACCTTTCAAAAAATTTTGAAATTTTGGTGGGGCCCACTGCCTTGTACACTTAAGGGCACCCACTCTATCTCTCTCATTTCACTCAAAACCTCCCCAAGGAGAAATTTCTCCCCTTCCAAGCCCGTAAGCCCTTTTCTTGAACCACACCTCAATCCCAAACCCATTTCACCCATAACCTCCAAAACCCATTCTCCAACCTGCCCTAAAGGAAAAATCCCTCTTCCTCTCAAACCCCCAAACCCATCCCCAAATCCTCACATCTCATAACCCATTACAAAACCACTTTCAAGACCTCATTCCAAATCCCATTTCAACTCCCTCACTTCCTTATTCACCAAACCCACCTCATCATAACACCCATCCTCAAATCCTTCTCCATTCCCTCACCTACTCTTAAACTCCATTCCCTAAAACCTCACCTTTCACAACCCACTTCCACCCTCTTCAAAACCCTATTCTCAAACTCCTTTCAAGTCCCATGCCAAATTCATACCTAACCCACATTCTTTCCTCCATTCACAAACCCATTCTCAAAACCCAAGCTACAACTTATTCTAAAGAGCCATTTCCCTTTCAACCAAGAACGATGGCATTCTTCACCACCATTGCCTTATTCTTCACTATCCTGGTGGTCATTTCCCTTATGTGAAAGAAAAGAGTGGCTCCTGAGGAGGCGGGGCCGAGCCGAGAGCGACGGAGTAAGAAGAAGGCCGATCTGAAGGGAAAGGTGAGCTCAGAGGTCCGATCCAAGAGGCGGAATGATTCCCAAAGGGATAAAGCACTCGTTGAAGATTTGAAAAATTTTCACGTGCGTCAAGTGGCTTTCGAGGCCTCAGTGGAAGAACATCTGCTAGGTAATAACTCTCTGCTCAACCGACTTATGGAGAAGAATTGGGGTCCCGTGTTTTACGTAAGCGAGCAAGCCGATGTGGGGCAAGCTAGAATGTTCTACACCCGGATTAGAAATCCTCAATTTGAGCCTCTTGGATTTGATATTATAGTACGAGGTGAGAAAATCCACTTGGGAGTGGACGACTTCGCCGAAATACTGGGAGTACCACTGACGGAGGTGCAGATTGATGAAACGAAACTCGAATCAAGAGAGGCCCGGGATGAACGGACTAGTTTTCTGTGTGGCCAAGCTGCCCCTTGGAATTGGGATGTCGGCCTGTACGCAACAGTCATGATCCCCAAATATCAGGTGCTCCACCGCATTGCCACTCATAATATATACCCGAGGTTGAAGAACCATACCGAGTGCACCCGCTACATGGTAGAGTTCTTGTATCAAGTGGGCCGAGGGGCAAATGTGTGAGCCCCTAGCACAGTGCTCCACCAAATTGTGAAGGCCGCAAGGGCGATACGGAAGGACATAGCTCTCCCATTTAACCGCCTAGCCTGCCATATTGCCACTCAGTATGGGATAGGCGGATCAGACGGAAACCCTGTACCAACGAAAATCCTGGGGGACAAGCTGCTAAACTCTATGAGAGTGGGACCCAGACAAAAACAGGCTTACATCGAGGAGTTTGGGGATGTCGATGAGGGGGAAGAGGAAGACAGCGAAGACGATGAAGATGATGAGAGCGACGAGGAGGAGGAAGGAGCTAGAAATGCTGAAAGGACCGAGCAAACTGAGGAGTTCCAGGAGGTTGACAGGGGGCCACCTACTGCTTCAAACATGTAGGAGCGCTGGGAGGCACTCAACGCTAGACTGACTAGAATAGAGGAAACCCAAGCTAAGCACCATGCAGAGTAGCAGAAGTGGAACAAGAAAATATACCGAGCCATAAAGGCCCTAATCTGCTGCAGCAAGGGGGAAGAAGCGCCTCCACTTTCGCCTGACTCAGACGAGTAGCAGCACCACCAGATTGATGATTAATAGTTTGCTTTAAGATGTTTAGGTCTAATACCATGTATGGAAGGATGCTTAGGATTTTGCTTCATTAGCTTGTGTTTATTTTTTTTTCATTTAGCACGTCTAGTAATGCTTGAAATCCATCCTGTAACATGCAACTGGCTATATCAATGGCATTTTGAAATCAATGTGAATGTATGGATTGCCTCGAAAATTCCTTGCTGCCATGAAAATGCCTGTATGTATGTTGCCTATATGCACGAATGGATCGTATATGGATCTCGCATATGTACGCATAAATTGGGTACGAAAGATGTTTTAGTACCTAACCTATCTAAGGGATTTCTTTCCAGGAAATGCCTCCACGACCGGAAGGTCGATACGTCCGCCTACCTCATGATGGCTTGGTCGAGAGGGACCAACTCCTACATGGGAATGGTTCCCAGAATACAGGAAGCACCACCCAAGAGGCTGCCCCTAGTGCTCCGCCACCGCAAGCCGCAGCGCCCATACCTCTTACGCCATAGGCCATGGACTGAATGGACCAAATGTTACTTCTTATGCAACAACAACAGCAAATGATGCCCACAAATATGCAACAACAACAAATGATGGCCATTATGATGGGGGTTATGGCCCAGAATTTGGGCATACCGCAATCGGAACCACCTATCATGGCCGCGCCAGCGACCAACACAAACAACCTATATGAGCGGTTCCAGAGGCATAGGCCACCTACTTTTGCCAGCACTCACCGCCCAGAGGAAGCGGAATACTAGCTCAACCGAGTCACCAAGCTACTGCAACCTCTCCACTGTTCTTAAGCAGAGAACGTCGAACTCATCTCATATCCCTTTGGGAAGGAGGCGGACCTGTGGTGGGAGAGTGTCCCCTGATCCATTCCTGAGAACCACATATGGACGTGGGAGGCATTCAAGGCCCTCTTTAATGAGAAGTATATCCCTTAGTCGTATCAGCATGAGAGGAAAAATGAATTTCTCCACCTCCAACAAGGGGGGATGAGCGTGGCTCAATATGAGAACCGTTTACGGAACTTTCCCGCTACGCTTCCGAGATGATCGCCAACAAAGCGATCAAGATGAGAAGGTTCACGGCAGGGTTGAGGAGTAGTATTCGCTCCAAGATGTGTTGTGCCAGCATCAGGACATACGTCGAGCTTGTCGAGATGTCCATACGGGTGGAGCAGGATGAGGAGCGAGTCGCCCAAAACCGTTCACAGTTAGGGCCATGAAACAGGGTGGAGGGACCGTCCTTCTCTTTTGCAGGAAAAAGGGCGCGCCCTAGTTCACCATCCCGACTAGCCGCCACACCGGCCCCTTCTACACGACCGGCCCAGATATGTACTTACTGTAGGAGAGCGGGACACTCTGAGCCCTACTATTTTACGAGGATGAGAAACTTCGGCTTCACACCGCCACAACGCAACAATAAGCCCCCACAGCAGGCCTTGCAGATTTCGCCCCTACGGGCAATGGGGCCTAGTCAGCAGTTTTGTCGTCCACCACCACCTCAAGTTAGGCCGCCACAACGACCTATGCAGCAGCTGAACTTCCCACAACAGGCACGGGTGCATGCCTTAGCGGCCGATGGCCAAGATGCATTTATTCCTAATCTTACGGCCTTCGAGGTGACGGCCCACGTTCAAAGTACTCCCATATTCCTGCTAGTGGACACTAGAGCTACTATTTCCCTTGTATCGCATGCAATCATCAAGCGCTTAGGGCTGCGCCTCGCTCCTATCGTAGGGGTGAGAATCATTGCCGCTGCCGGAACCATTTCTGAAGCGACGAGGATGTGTTGTAATTGCCCCATAGACTTGGGGGGCAAGGTGGTACTCGTTGATCTAATTGCAATTAAGGTTTTCCATTACGACGTCATCCTTGGTATGGACTGGTTGACACCGATGAAGGGCGGAAATTGATTGTGAAACAAGGACGGTGAAAATATATGAGGGCGACGAAGTTCCCTTCACATTCCCATTCCAGGTCAGCCAACAAGAAAGAATTTTGTGTTATGTTTCATTGGAGGAGGGTTATAATGGACCCTCAATAATGGACACACCCGTGGTCCAAGATTTTTGGTACGTGTTTAAGACCACACCTGGACTTCCACCTTGACGTGAGATAGATTTCACGATCGATCTGGTTCACGGGTGCGAAGCCCATCTCCTTGCCTACTTACCGCATGTCCCCTTGTGAGATGAAAGAATTGCGGACTCAAATCAACAATTTGCTAGAGTCAGGCTTCATCCGACCTAGTGTATCGTCATGGAGAGCCCCGGTCTTATTTGTAAAGAAGAAGGACGGCTCCTTACGACTATGTGTGGATTACAGGAGATTGAACCAAGTGACGGTTCGGAACAAGTACCCGTTGCCCAAAATCGATGATTTATTCGACCAGTTGAGGGGTGCTCAATATTTCTCAAAGATCGATCTACAATCAGGGTACCATCAGCTGCGAGTTAGGGATGAGGATATTCAGAAAACGGCCTTCAGGACCTGTTTTGGCCATTAAGAGTTCCTAGTGATGTCGTTTGGGCTCACCAATGCCCCAGCGGTGTTCATGGATCTCATGAACAGAATTCTTAGGTCATTCTTATATAGATTCGTCATCGTGTTTTTCGACGACATATTGATTTATTCAAAGAGTCGTGAAGAGCATGGAGAATATTTAAGGGCAGTCTTCGAGACCCTAGAGAAAAATCGACTATTTGCACAATTTAAGAAATGCGCCTTCTGAAAGGAGGAGGTCAAATTCCTAGGACATGTAGTATCAAAGGAAGGAATATCCGTAGATCTCGCCAAGGTGGCGGCGGTGCAAGATTGGAAGCAACCGAAGTCGGTTACGGAAGTGCGAAATTTTCTCGGTCTCGCCGGCTATTATCGAAGGTTCATTAAGGACTTTTCGAAGATAGCCCGACCGCTATCCCAGCTTACCAGAAGGATCTCAAATTTGCATGGAATGAGGAGGCAGAGGCGGCCTTTCAAGAGTTGAAGGATAAACTGATGTCAGCACTTGTGCTCGTGTTACCTGAACAAGGGATCAAGTACACTGTATACACCGACACCTCTCGCGTGGGCTTGGGTTGTGTACTGATGCAAAAAGACAAGGCAATTGCATATGCGTCTCGACAACTAAAGAAGCATGAGGAGAACTACCCTACACATGACCTCGAGCTTGCGACGGTAGTTTTCGCATTGAAGATATGGAGACATTATCTCAATGGTGAGGAGTTTGAGCTCTTCTCTGATCATAAGAGCCTCAAGTACATCTTCACCCAGAAGGACCTGAATATGAGACAACGTCGCTGGATGGAGACGTTGAAAGACTTCAAGTTTGATGTCTCATATCATCCTGGCAAGGCGAACCTGGTGGCGGACGCCTTGAGCCGTAAAAAGACAATCGAATTTGCGGCCCCGCTCATGGTGAGGGAGTGAGACATGGTGAATTTTGTGCGGGACTTCAACATGAAGCTAATGGTGGAGGAACTATATGAGTTCATAGCCCACATTCAAGCCCAGCCAATGATTGACAGCAAAATCATTGAAGCCCAGGAGGGCGATGAGCTATTGAAGAAAATGAGGGAAAGAGCAAAGAATGTTGGGAAGACCGAGTGGAGAGTAGGCACCGATGAGGGATTGCGGTACCAAGGCCGCCTTTGTGTTAAAAGCCTTCAAGGACTACGAGGAGAAGTCCTAAATGCTGCTCATAACTCCAAGTTAGCGCTGCATCCTGGTAGTACCAAAATGTACCAGGATCTGAAGCGAAATTATTGGTGGGACAACATGAAGAAGGAAATAGCAGAGTATGTGTCCCGATGCCTCACGTGTCAACAAGTCAAGGCCGAGCACCACCGACCCCCAGGCCTATTGGAGCCCATGCCCATTGCCGAGTGGAAGTGAGACTTACCTTACCTTTAGAATCATGTATTATTACGACCCGACAAAGTAGCTGGACGGAATGGATTTCTCACAAACATCTCGTTGGACCCACCTAGCTTCCGTTGCAGCAAGGGATTTAGAAGGCTTCCAAAATGCAATCCACGCAGATTGAAACATCTCCGATTTTTTCACATTTCTCTTTTCATTTTTGACCCAACCTATAAATCAGGAAATCTCAATTGTACATTGGATCCATCTCCAACCTACGTTCAAACTATGCCATGTAACCTCCACTCGACACACCAGGTAGGTGATCTTCCCTGTTGGAAATTTTAGGTTAATATATAGATTGATTTGATTATTTGTTATGTGTTCAATTTATTTGATTATTATCATTAGTTGCAGATTATTTTATTTGATTCTTAATTGCATAGTATAAAGGTAATTTATTTGAGTTATTAATTGATTTCAATTAATTATCGTTATGTACTCAAATTGCAATTAATTCCTTATTATTACTTGATGAATAATGTATTTGAATTTATGGGTGCTCTGCCCTAAAAGGATCATTATATTTTTATGGGTGCTCTGCCCAGGGTCATTCCCGGAAGGATCAGCACAGTACGGGTACTCTGCCCAGGGTCATACGCCAAAGGATCGGCACGGGTGCTTTGCCCTGGGTGATTCCCTAAAAGGATCAACACACACGGGTACTCTGCGCTCGGTATTTACCCTAAAAGTCTATTCATTAGGTGCTCTGCCGAGGGTCATTCCCTAAAATGATCAACATCGGTGCTCTGCCGAGGGTCCTCCCTAAAAGGATCAACACACACGGGTGCTCTGCCCTGGATTGAACTAAAAAAGATTTTAGATGACTATATTATCTTATTTTGTTATTATGAAATACAAATTGTTATTATTATCAAGTAAAATGCTAATTTAATACTCGTAATTGATTTTATTTATTTTATTGGGTTATATTGGTGTTAACATAAAGTTTTCAATTTTGGGAATGATTTGACCCTACGAGTCGTCGCGCTCACACCCATATAGACTGTTTTGCAGGGTTTGTATATGAAGAACAGGTTGAGCAAGATTAAAGACTTTTATATTTGTTTATTTAGAAATTAATTAAAATTTAATGTATGTTGTTATTATTTATTTTTGAATGTCAATGTAATTAAAAATTTAAGGATTGATTAGTGGACAATATTGAATGACAGTGATTAGTATCCTTTTTAGTTGTTCTGATTGCCTTGAATATGCATGAAATAATATGGGTTGCGATATATTTTATTTAAATACAACTCATAGTCCTGAAATTCGGGTTCGTGTCTAGCCAACTCGGGTTTCGATTTTCGGGGCGTGACACACTCTCTGACATAGAAGCTATGACGTCTAAAAGTATGTTTAAGTTAGGATAATAATGGCTTTTGTATTTTATGTGGTTATTAATGTGGAAGTTTATGAAATAGAAGAGGGTATAGTGGTCCCCCTTTATAGTTGTTTTTTGTCTTTTTTTGTTGGGTATGAATGATAGGAGTTTGTAAATGGGAGGAGGGTGTGATGATTCCGTTTATAGTTTTTTTATTTTATTTTATCGGGTATGAATAGTGGGAGTTTATGAAATGAATGAATGTTATAATAAATTATTATTGTAATGGACGAACGTTCCAATGGATTAATACTGTAATGGGTGAATATTATAATGGATGAATGTTGAGATTGAAGATTATTGTAATGGATAAATGTTGTATTGTAAATCGTCGATATTCACTGTGGATTGCCGATACTCACTAAGGGTCATAAATCCCATGAAAATTGTCATAACTCCCTTGTTACAGGTATGATTGGGGTGATCTTATACTCATTGAAAACATAATTTAATGAACTTTCAAATAGCTTTGGAGTAATCTCATTTGGACATCATTTAATAACCTAAAAATAGACTCAAACTTTACTATGGCATGGATCATCGATACTCACTATGGGTCACCGATCCCAAGAAAATGGTCATAACTCCATTATTACAAGTCCGATTAGAGTAACCTTATCGTCGTTGGAAAGATAATTTGATGAACTTTCAAATAATTTTGGAATCACCTCATTTAAACATCATTTGATATACCAAAGTTCATCATAGCATGAATCGTTGATACTTACTATGGTCGTTGATTTCACGAAAATGATCATGACTCTCTCTTAATAGGTCCGATTGGGGTGATCTTATGCTTGTTGAAAATATAATTTGATGAATTCTAAAATGATTTTGGAATCATCTAATTTAGATACCATTTAATAGCCTAAAAGTGGGCACAAAGTTTATGATGTCATTGATTATTGATACTCACTATGGGTTGTCGATCCCGCAAAAACGATTATAACTCCATTGGTATAGGTCTGATTAGGGTGATCTTATGTTTTTTGTAAAGATAATTTGATTAACTTCCAAATAACTTTAGAATCATATCATTTGAATACCATTTAATGGCAAAAAAGTAGGCCCAACGTTCATTATGGCATGGATACCGAAACTCACTATGGGTTATCAATCCCATGAAAATGATCATAACTCCCCTATATAGTTCCGATTAGAGTCATCTTATGCTCGTTGAAAGGATAATTTTATGAAATTTTAAATGAATTTAGAATTACCTCAGTTGGAGTGTTAAGATCGCACCTGGGGCACTATAATTGTATGTGCGATCCGTAATCCCCAACCGCACTCCTGGTATGGGACTTTCATCCAAATTCACACTCATTAAAACATAAGAACAATAATAAACGAATAAAAGAATAAGTATATTAATACCATTGAAAAATACACAACACTCATACGAACAATTCACCTCATGAATGACACTTACGAGTAAATATAAGTATAAAATCATGGAAAATACATGAAATTCTTATACTAATCATTTTTCTTTGTCCGTCTAAAAAAATAATATCCTTGTGGTTGGTTTTAAAGCCATCTTCTTTCTCTTTAATATGACCGGGACATCTAGACCGCTTCTCAGCACCTTTATTTCATTTAGTAAAGGTAATCCTATCGAAAATGCACAACAAAGATTCTTATACTAAGCTTAAAGATGATGTTATTAAAACTGTATAGCAAATATCTCTGGATTTAAATTAATGGGAATCCTGTAAAAAATGCACAACAGAGTTCCACAGACAATATCGGCAATCTACAGACATTATCAGTGATCAACAAATAGTATTGGAGATCCATAGACAGTATTGAATATCCTTCTTTTGGACTGTCAAGTGGTGTCTAAATGAGATGATTCTAAATTTATTTGAAATGTCGTCAGATTATTTTTCCAACAAGCACAAGATCACCTAAATCAGACTTATAACGAAGGAGTTATGGGCGTTTTCATGAGATCGACGATCCATAGTGAGTATTGGCGATCCATGACATGATGAGCTTCGGTCCCACTTTTGGGCTATCAAATGATATCTGAGATTATTCTAAAGTCATTTGAAAGTTCATCAAATTATATTTCTAGTGATAATAAGATCACCCCAATCGGACCTGTGATGAGGGAGTTATGACCATTTTCATGGGATTGGTGACCCACAATGAATATCAACAATTCATTCCATGATGAACTTCGAGCCTATTTTTGGGCTATCAAATGGTGTTTAGATGAGATAATTACAAAGCTATTTGAGATTTTATCAAATTATCTTTCTAACATACACGATATCATTCTAATTAAACCTATAATAAGGGAGTTATGACAGTTTTTGTGGGATCGACGACCCATAGCGAGTATTGGCGATCCACAATGAATATTGGTGATCTGCCCTACAACATTTATCCATTATATCATTCTTCCATCACAACATTCTTCAACTACAAAAATTAATCCATTACAACATTAATTCATTCTAACATTTATTATATTAATTCATTGTAACATTTTTCCATTACAAAATTCATTTATTACAGCATTCTTCCATTACAAAATTTCATCAATTGCATCACTCTTCTACACCCTCATCCCTTTAACAAACTCTCATAATTCATATTAAAAAATAAATAAAATAAACTATAAAGGGAACAAGAACACCTTCATCCCTTTTACAAACCCCGACAATTGATACCCACCAAAAAAAACAAATACAACATACAAAAAAACCTATATTTGGACGTCATAACTTCTACATTGGAGAATGTAGTCGGATAACTTAAAAAAACTTTCATTTTTCGGTCCATAGAGTTTCATGTGGTTTCTTACCATGAAAAAAAAATGAAGGAAACTGCCAAACGGCCTTCCTTCAACAATGGCCCACCATAAGAACCCATTCCACATTTTATATGGGGCCTATTGACCTGTCATGAAGCAAATTCAAATTATTTACATAAAATGAATTTTAATTTCATGTCATCAGCCAAAGTTTGAGGGTAAAACTCATCACAGATGGACTACATCAAAGGAAATAATTTTGAATTAACTAACGATGGTAATACCATTGTGAGCTACAAAGAACTTTTTTTCAAAAACAGAAAACACCTTTTATATAGTTCACAGTTGTTTGATTAAAATGAACGAATTAGACCGACCAAAGAGTATACTCATTTATGGTTTAGTGGGATTGGCAATTGGCTATTCGAAAAGTCTTTTCATCTCCGGAAATAAAACTACCGCTATACGAAGGAGAGACATTTTTGTCATAAAAAAGGCAGAAAATGCACTTGAGATTATAGAACTATGTTTTATACAGAGAAGGCTAAAACATTGGTACCTCATGCCTTGAGGCCATTAACATTAAAAAAACCCAATCGATAAAGAAGATAGGGATGCTACAGAGGCATGCTCCAGTACATCCCACACGTTGGGTCGCGTCCGGTGATCCAGACCATTGGTGAAACTCTCCAATTAATTAACTTTTCCCGTTGAATCTGGACCGTATGATCGACTATTGATTCGCGGGCCATTGATTTAAACGTATAGAACTTTTCAATCTTGAATTTATTTTATTTAGCCAACTTCATAGCTGTATTTCGTTAGATAAACAATTGGGACAGGACCTGGAATTCAACAGATACAGTTGCGATGTATCGTACTTCGAATACGTGGGGATGTATCAACAAACCTTGATGTTAAAAGGCAATGTCGTCTCATGTCTGTTTTCCTCTACCAGATTTCAACAACAGCAATGGCTCCTCACTTCCGACTCCTCCTCTTTTCTCTCTTCCTCATTCCTTCCATTCTATTTCTTTCTCATTCAGCTAAAGCTGATGGTAGAATCCTTCTCTCTCTATCTCTATCTCTGTCTTTATCTTTATCTCTTGATTTTCTTTGTAGGATTTTATATATATTTTAATGGGTTCTTTTCTTTTGGCATTTTATGATACTTAGACCCTCTATTTTGATTCATGCACTCCTTTTTTTCTCTTTTTCAAATGCGTTTGCAACAGTTATTCTAGTTTAAGGAGCGTTTGGTTGCACCAAATATCATGATATTCTGC
Organism: Magnolia sinica; assembly: GCF_029962835.1. NCBI lineage: Eukaryota > Viridiplantae > Streptophyta > Magnoliopsida > Magnoliales > Magnoliaceae > Magnolia > Magnolia sinica. The sequence goes on along the minus strand of NC_080586.1, from coordinate 68,312,724 downwards.
ACAAAATGAGACTTTGATAATGAATGTCAAGATATTTCTTGATTTTTGGTGCAACCAAACAGAAGCTTAGGCATAAAATGTGAGGGTGTGAATATCATTTCTCATTTGTTAAATTCAGGGGTTTTTTGGTGGGTTGGATTTGGATTTTGAAATCTCTGGATTTCTTGATGTCGTGTTCAGCTGCCTGGATTTGTGGAAGCTAATTTTTTATGGGGCCCATTTTGATGTGGAAATGACATCTAATCCGTTTATCATGTGCGTCCTCTCATGTTTTCTTTGGCGGCCAAAAATCAGCCCAATCAAATACTCAGGTGGGCCACACCAGAGGGAACAGTTTGGATGCACACCATTAAATACCTTCAAGATTACCTGTGGGGCCCACTTTCCTTTTTTATACACCATCCAATCCATTGAGAATATGTGTCTGATCAGGATGCATGGACACGCCAAAAATAAGGCCATTCCAAATGTCAGGTGGCCCACATCAAAGGGAACAGTTTGAAAAATCACTGTTGGATTGGATTCGGAATCCTTGGATTTTGCAACCCAGCGTTTCAAAAGGAAGCAAAAGTGACTTGAAATCCAAAAAAGAGGCTGCCAAAAAGGAAGAATAGAGGTCTTTTGGATTTGGTTGGATTTGGAAACCAAATCCAGCCCCAATTTCTGGTTGCCAAACGACTCACCATTCTAGTTCTTGTGATTTTTGTAGATAGAAATCTAACGTAGATTTCAATCTAATGTAGATTTCAATTGTAGGGATTGGAAAATAGATATTGAATGATGGCAGATGATATGTTTCATTAGTTGACTCATCAGATTTAGTCTATTGGAGAGTTGGAATTTACTGGGTTTTGATGTTCGGTGCATTTAGATTCGTTGGCTCACATGCATGGTGGAAATGTTTAGGGTCAGTTTGGATGCACCTAAAGATGAGTGGGGGATCACACATTTGTCGCAGATGCAGTGTGAGGATTGGATGATAACGGGTGGTCTGACCCATTATCACTCAGTTCCCCTTCGTGTCACTTTTTGCGGTTGGCTGTGTCCCACCATACGCGTTATCTGGGATGTGTGCCAGATGGCTCCGCTGCTGCAAAATGTTCATGGGCTTGATGTGCATTCGATTCCACTCTCATTCTGGGGTACCCCAAATCAGAACTTAAACTGCTAGAATTGAAAGACTAGAATGCTTAGTTCTGCAACCCCCACCTTCTTTGAATTTATTGTCCACTTTTTTGTGCCTTGGATTGAAGTTTATGTTGTTTTCTATCTTATAGCTAATTCTGATTATTTAGAGAAGCATGAATGTATATGCAGGGGTTCTTCAATAAATGGAGTGGTGACTTCGACATTCGACTGAGATCAAGGGATTTCCCAAGACTGTTAGACCAGATCTACTCAGTTTTTATTCTCTAGACCAGCTAGCTATATGAGATTTAGAGTGTGGCATACCAACTGAGCTACAAAACCAACTTGCAATTTCAGTTCCCGAATATATATGATATGATTATACTTATCAGTTGTAAACTGATGTAGCCCAATGGCTAACCACAGACCATGTGCGGGCCAGAGGTGGGTCCCACCTAATCACATGATTGATGGGGGACCAATCACCAATTTCCACAAAAGAGCGTATCTATGCGATATCGTTTGATCATAGTCAGTGTTTTAAATATCGACGATATCGGCCGATATAACCCACGATATATCTTGTATCCCACCTGCGTGATACGAAACACACTAGTGGGATATATCACACATGTTCAATCCGGTGAGCATTTTTTAATTTTTGATCCTTATATATATATATATATATATCATGTTAAATCAGTCTCAAATTGTTACAAATCTATGATTTTTCATGTTTTGCATGGCATGAAAAATCATGGATTGGAAACTTTGATTTCAAATTTGGAGGAGAAGGATTGAGTTGCGGAAAATTGAAAAAAAAAAAATCAAAATCAAACATGTATGTAACCTTATCTAGTGATTCTTCTTTTGCTTTTGAATGTATTGCTTGTGTTTCCACACGCCTTCTTACATTTATAAATTATTTGAATAGACTTTGAATATACTTACATCAATTCGGTTAGACAACGCATAGATTAGGACCCTATACAAAGAAAACCTATTATGTGCACTTGTTTTTTGTAATGTTTTGATTTGTAAGTGTGTATTGATGTCTTTTTTAACAATCACTGAAATTTTGTTGAAAAATTCGACCAATTTCTAATGTTTCCCCATGTTTCCAACAACAACGATACATCACGCGATACAACCGATATATCCCATGCGATAACTGACATGTCTCTGTATCCCAAGGGTGCGATACGTAACGCGATACCGATAGTTCGAACATTGATCACAGTAACATGTGATAACAGTGTAATGCGTTAATAGTGTCCTCCTATAACTCTACAGTACGTGCAGTGATTGGCTATTGTTAGAAATGTTCATCATTTTAAAGCTTTTATCATTTGGATAAGTATTTTTCCTTGGTAGACTGGAATGGTGGAAGAAGATCCAAGGAACCGACCCCAAGATAATGATGAAAGGATAGGGACTTCTCCGGCTTGTTTAGAGTTAATCAAGGTCTGAGACTTGAATAAGGATAAGATAGATCCTTGGGTTTAATTATTCTTCGGGGTTTACATACATTGTTAAGAGGGCCTTTATTGATCATGACACTGAAATATTTTTTTGTTGACTTTTTCATAAGGAGTTCTCTCATATTGTTGGCGAGAGCATTAATGTCCAGATGTGATGTTTACATCTTGTTTGGTGTTTATGCCTCCATTGCTCTCCTGTTGGTGGAATTTTGAATATTTTTCTTGGGTCTAAGCGTGAATTTAGATAATTTATTTGACAATCAAACCCCTATTTTATAACAATTTGACAGTTAGGTGTGAAGAGCAAGTCATTAGTTCAAAGAGAATGTCATCGATTTGGGAGGTGTTGTGAGAGGGAGAGGTTCTTACATATTAGAAGGCTACATTCAAGTTTGGGGAGGAGTCAAGAGGGGTAGGAGAAGTGTTTTGACAAAGGTGTGAGGCTTGGGATTTGTTTGGGTGACAGAATTTGTTGGGAGAGGATCTTTGGTTAGGGAGTCTGTCTCGCAGCACATTTCATTCATCTATACCTCCATATTCTTGTAAGAGATTGTTTGTAGTCTTGCAGCACAAACTGGCATTGATCTTGATTTTTGAAAGGAATTTTAGGGATTTTGATATAAAATTATCTGCCAAGAAGGAACTTTTTTGTTGCTAACATGTGTCATATGCGTTGCAAGTAATATGAGTCTGTGAACAACATTTTTCTTCACTGTGATGTGATGCGACTTGGGAAATCTGGGCCTTCTTCCTTCATCTCTTCCGCATCCCGTTTGCTTATTTGGTGGCAGATCTTATGACTAGATGGTCCGGTGGTCCCTTCAAGCTTAGGGAATAGTCCTTGCTACCTTTTACAATTATGTGGGGTATTTGGAAGGAAAAGGGTGGTAGAATCTTCAACAGTTGCTCTAGGTTCTATCAGGTGATGAGAGAAAATATTGAGTGATTTCTTGTTGTTTGGGTAAATATAACTAAATAGTGCAAAGGTGTGAGAATTGTTGGCTTCCAAAATGATTGGACTTAAGGTCATGCAGGTCAGCTTTCCGAACCTCAAGAGGTCCATGCAGTGGCCCATTGTCCTCGTTGGTTGAAATTAAATGTCGATGGCAGCTGTCCTAGTTGGTTGAAATTAAATGTCGATGGGAGCTCTTTAGGGAACTCTAGAAATGTGAGAATCAGTGGGGTAATATGCGCCAATCATGTGAGATTAAGTTGCCCTTTCCATGCTCGATAGGATTTAGTGATATGGGCTTCCTAGAGATGATGCAGTCAAGGTGAGAACCTTCTATTTAAGGATCACTTTTCTGGTCCCTTATTGTTGAAAGTGATTCTAGGAATGTTGTTGCTTGGGCTCCAAGAAAAATGTGGTCCTTTATTGTCAAAAGTGATTCTAGGAATGTTGTTACTTGGGTTCCAAGAAAATGCTTTGCTCACTTGAAGCGAGCTTTCCTTATCAACAGTGCATCAGTGTGTTAAGTTGTCCGGTGTAACTAAGGGTTGAGTTTGAGAATGTGCCTAGGGATGTTAATCCCTATGCAGACTCTATTACAAAGGATGGGTGTCTCCTGAACCTGTCTCCTTGTCGGTTCTCAATATCCATTCCCTAAAAAGTTCATTGTGTTTTTCTGCTCTTTGTAATAAAATCTCCCTTTTCAATTAAAAAAAAAGGGGATCTCATCTATTAATGAATAGGGATTTTTGACAAAATGCCTCTGAAAGCCTTGACTTGAGAGTAAGTAGAACAATTGGCTGCCCACCTACTGAATCTACTACTAATTAAAGCAATGCAGACCCTGATCCAGACAGCAGATCAACTCATACTTTGTGTGAACAGATTCGAAAATGGAAGGATGCTTAGTGAAGTTGGAAATGAAGGCAATGTTGGTGATGGTGTTGGTCTCAATGTCATTCCAATCAAACAATAGGTGGTCCAGGATTATGAACAAAAGAGTGAATCTTTTGTACAGATTTTTTACTGGAATATAAGACACCATTTGGATTCCATCCTTAAAGGATTTATTTTCATTCTATTTCATAAAGCTACCTGGAAAAGATAGTTCTACGGGGTATTTGTTGGATAGGACCCTCACTCATTGGAAACAACGCCAATGGTCCAGATGGTTCGTACATGAGGCAGCCTGATTTTCTGGACATCGAAAAATAATGGCCATGCATTACACATTGATCCAATGTTACCTAAAATGCGATCCCCCACTTTTTGTGTTCCGGAACGAGCATTCCAGATTATGGTCATTTGCGATCCAAATCGCTATATTTAGTGACCCAAATTAGTGCTCTTTGTTCTTACTATTCATTAAGTTAGTGTAAATTTATAATTTTATATATACAATTGAAGATTTATACCCTTATTGATTTAGTTATAATATAACACTACTCATGCAGGGTCTATAATAGTTAACATTCATCATTTCATATATAAATTGCAATATGAGTTTATATATAAAACTATATTGCATACACAGTGTATGCATTGGGGTGATGCATGTTGTGGGTAAAAATGGACCAGCCAATGAGATAAGGTCAGGTTAGACATCTGTGCGCATCGCAAAATTACTTGACTCGACGATGGTTATGATGAAGATCCCAGTCCGAGCAGGAAAGGAGTTCGAGCTCGGCCATGTTAAAAACCTTGAGCCTGTCCCCAACCTGAGCAGGGAAGTAGCTTGGCCTCAACAGTTTAGGGCAGGTCGGCGGATTGGTCGACCACGATTCACCAAAGAATCTAGGTCGGCCAGCCAACCTCTGGAGTAGCTGTATAGGTCACCTCAAATTCTCCACCTCGGCTTCCTACCATACGCCTCCGCCAGTTCCAACCTGGCCTTGACCAACTCTACCCAAAATCCCAGCCAAGGGTTTCTAAAGTTGATTACAACATGGATCTCCCTGAGATCATAGCCGAAGGACTTAGAAGATATCCGCGATATCCTTGGAAACAAATTCCTCTTGGGATCCAAATCCTACTACAATATGCTCTTACTAAACATGAAATATCCCTCTACGCTATCGCCTCTCCTCACCTATAAACAGTGTTTCAAATATCGATACTATTGGCCGATATATCGGCCGATATTATCGGTATCGCACCATTGTGAGACGATATACCCGCGATAACCTCCGGAAGATACCAAAAAATCCCAAATCCAGATATCGGCCGATATTATCAGCGATATCGCACGATATATCGACGATATCGCACCATTTCCTCTCCATTATTGTCGGACATCAACGCACGGATAGTTACGGGTGGATTGCAGGGGACTCACGAGTCCCACTGTAGCTAATCACCCACACACACCATAAAAATCGGATCCAAGCAATGGAGAATCAAAAAAAAAATTTTGAATTAGAAAAAAAGAGAAAGAAATCGAAGGGTACCTGCTGTATCAGTGATCGGAGGTGAGCCATTCGACAGGTAAGTGCCATTTTCTTTCCATTTTCTTCATCTTCCCTCTTTCTCGGAGATTCCGGCAAGGAATCAGGCCGGATCGACTCACCGTTCCTTCCGGGCCGAGATTTGAGGGGACGAACTGGATCGGACTGAGTGGATGGAGCCATGGAGGTGAAAATGAAGAGGGAAGATGAAAAGAGGGGTGGATGGGGAAATCGGGTTGCGTACTGAGTTACGTACGCTCTTATCGTACTGAGTAAACTCTGTAGGGCCCATTGTTTAGCATCTAGTTCATCCACGCCGTCCATCCGTTTTTCCCGATCATTTTATGGGTGGAGCCCAAAAATAAAGTATATCAAAATCTCAAGTAGACCATACCAAAGGAAATAGTGGAAGTATTGATTTCCACCGTTGAAATATTTATAAGGCCCCCAATTATGTTTATTTGTCATCCAAACTGTTCATAATATCACAAAGACATGGATGATTGGAAAAAACAAATATCATCTTGATCTAAAACTTCTGTGGGCCCCTAAGAACTTTTCAATGGTAGACTTCAATTCAAACTGTTTCAGGTGGTGTGGTCCACTTGAGCCTTGGATATGATTAATTTTTCTTTCAAAAGACATGAAATTATATGATAAAATGGATGGACGGATTTGATAAAATGCATGAATGACAGTGGGCCTCACAGAGTTTACTCCGTACACAGTGCGCAATCCGCTTCGGCGGATGGAAATAGGATTGCGTACTAGTTACTCAGTACGCTTTTATCGTACTGAGTAAACTCAGTTGTGGTCCACCTTGAATGTGTGCGGTTTATCTAATCCGTCCATACGTTTTTTCTCATAATTTTATACGTTGAGCCTAAAATTGAAGGATATACAAAGCCCAAGTGAACCATACCACTGGAAACAGTGGGAATAGTGATTTCGACCGTTGAAATCTTTCTAGTGCCCAAATTGATATTTATTTCTCATCCACCATGTTCATAAGATAAAAAAGACTTGGATGAAGTGAAATAAAAAATATCAGCTTGATCCAAAACTTTGGTGGCCCCTAGAAATTTTCAATGGTAGACACTCATTTCACACTATTTCCTGTGGTGTGGTCTATTTGATATTTAGATATAATTTATTTTTTTTGGTATATGAATTGAAATTAACTTTTAAAATGGATGAACGGTGTGGATCAAATAGATAAATCACAATGGATCCCACAGAGTTTACTCAGTACGCTTAGTATACTGAGTTACTCAGTATGCAATCTGCTTCCCCGCCGATGGGGTAAATGCTTTCCACCGTTGAAACCTTTCTCCACTGATTTCTATGGTGGGGTCCACTCGAGCTCTGGATCTGAGCCATTTTTTAGCTCATGCTATAAAATGATCTCTTCAAATGTATAGACGGTGTAGATATAAAAAATACATCATGGTGGGACCCACGTAACTTGGTGATGCATCGTGCCCCCGTCATTGACGGGCATTCACGCTGGATTGCGTACTCAGTACGCTCTTATCTTACTGAGTAAACTCTGTTGGGCCCACCGTGATTACACGTGGTTTATCCACGCCATCCATCCGTTTTTACTAATCATTTTAGGCATTGAGCCCTAAATTGAACCATATCCACAACTCAAGTGGACCACATTACAGGAAACAGTGTTGAATGAACGTTGACCATTAAAAACACTGTGGGAGCCATAAAAGCCTTGGAACAACCTGATATTTATTTTTTTCCCTTCATCTGGGTCTTTAGTACCCAATCAACAGATTGGATGTCAAATAAACAGTACAGTGGGCCTTAGGAGGATTTTAATGGTGGATATCCAATCATTATTGTTTGCCTTTTGTGTGGTCCACCTTCGATTTTCATCCCTATGATTTATTGTATCAATCCCTAAAATGATCTGTAGAAATGGATGAACGGAATGGATGAAACAAATACATTATGGTGGGGCCCACAAAGCACCGACCACCAGCCATGAGGCCGGTGTCAGGGGGAGTAGCCAATCCATCTCCCCGCGCATTGGCGGGTCGCGTAGCCAGACTGTTGAAGTGGCGCACCAAGTTCTGTGGGGCCCACCAAGATGTATGCGTTGTATCTACACCGTCCATACATTTATATATATCATTTTAAGGCATGAGACAAAGAATGAGTCAGATCCACTGTTTTCTGGGCTTTAGAAGATTTTAATGGACTTCACTCTCTCCACTGTGTTCTATGGTGGGGTCCATTTGAGCCTTGGATTTGAATCGTTCTTTAGCTCCTGCCCTAAATTGATATCTTCAAATGAATGAACGGTGCGGATACAACAAATATATCATGGCGGGTCCCACAAAACCATCCAAATCGTGGGTCCCACTTTCAGTGAATTAAAACAAAAATTATACCATGTAGATTTCCAAACTGGTCGACGGATGTGAATGTCCTCATCTTGCACGTGACAACTGACAAACGGTGTTAGGTAATCACGACTGTTGAAATGGTGGGTCATCATCTAGATGGGACATTATCCATGGCCCATTGTGATTGGACAAACCAAGCAGACAGATCTTCGTTAGCTCTTCCAATTTGATATGAACCGTTGCTCTCCTCTCGACTTTTTTTTTTCACCGTCCGTTTGCAGGCCACTGATTGAATAACTAAGACAGGCCACCCACGAGATAAACAACCAATTAGACGTTCTAGACAACTGTATAAAAATGCCACGTGTATGGACGAGATGCTTTGGTTTAGAGAGATATTTGGAATGACGGACAGGAGTCAATTTACTGATGATTTTGCTTGCATTGGATACTTACACTTTCTCTTTCCATTTGTCTCAATTTCCTTTTGACCTTTTACCTTACTGGAGGATCACTTTACCAACTCTACGCACGCCCACAAAATTTCCAACAGTACACGTGTGTGATAGATCCTAGCCCTCCATCAGGAGGAACTACCCTACCTGGAGTTGTCCTGAGTGTAGAATCCGTCTTTCCTTTTCAATAGGTGGGATACAGACATATGTTGAATCTGAACCCTTGGAAAATTTCACACTAATCGAGGAAATGTTTTGGTACATTGTGGCCCACCTGATGAGCAGGCTGTACTGATTATGGGACCACGGAATCTACATGCTGCATCCTGCCAGATCCGATTGTAGGTCAGACATTCGAGCCATCCGGCACATGTGGTGCGTGGTACAGCAGCACGTGGAGTTGACAAACCCCACTTGCAGGAATCCTTGTCATGAGTACAGCGTGCATGATCAAAGAACAATGTGCAAATGGTCATAATCTACTCATTGTTATGCTCCATGTCATCCACCCGTTAACTGTTCAAATGATGACCACTAATTGGATGGCCCCTAATTATTAACTTATTGTTGGCATCAAATCTCATTATTCCATGTGGTGTGGCCCATCTGAGTGGTGGATCTATATGATTTTGACTCTATCCAATCTCAATGGATAGATACAATATTATTTTATGGGTAAAATATGTCGGGAGGAAGAGGAGGGAGACAACCTGATATAGGGTGGACGTACAGTCGGCCCATTCCCGATAATCGATTCGGGAGTATTTGTGATTTATGTGGCCATGTATCGAGGAGTGGTAGGGTAACCCGCCTAAAGGAGCATTTAGCAGGAGGGTATCGCAATGTTGTGGATTGCCCTAAGTGCCCAAAGGATGTGCGAGAACAGATGAAAACCATATTGAAAAAAAATGTGAAGTCAAAAGATGAACGACATGCGCGGGAGAGGGAGATTAGGGAGGAGTTGGGGCGGCCACCATATGCAGGTGAGGATGATGTAGTGGATCTCGATAATGATGATGATCCCGAATACAGACATGCAATTCAAGAGTCCATACCGGATCAGTGGGAGAGGGATCATAATAGGAGGTGGGACACAAGTAGGCCTAGATTTGAGGGGTCTATCCATGAGCGTGGTGGGGGGAGTGGAGCAGGGGGGAGTGGAGCAGGGGAGAGTGTTAGGGGTGGATCAGGGGAGGGTAGTAGGCGGGGAGGAATATAGGGCATGGGCAGGAGTAGTAGCATGCGGGTGTCGGATCTACCTTCAGATCCGAAGATGTACAAAGAGGCAGGAGGGACACAAAAGAAAATAAAGGAGATGCTTAGTGGAGGGGATGTGAGGAAAAAAGTTGAAAAATTTATAGCAAAATTTTTTATATACGATCAAATCCCCGCAAATGCCGCAGCAAGCCCGCACTTCAAAAATATGATAAGTGAAGTGCAGCGTGGGGGTGAGGGTGTGTAGCCGCCCACACCCGCACAGATCATGGGGAAATACTTGGATGATGAACATGCAGAAATGAAGACATACGTTGATTCGTATCGGCAGTCATGGGAGATGTACGGCTGTACCGTCATGTGTGACGGTTGGACCGGACCGACAAAGATGTCGATTATAAATTTTATGGTCTATTCCAGGGGACGGGCGGTGTTCTTAAAGAGTATATATGCGAGTAGTAAGATCAAGGATTCTAACTACATTTATAAACTAATGCACAACGTCATGCAAGATGTTGGGAGGAGAAATATTGTGCAGTTTGTTACAGATAATGGGAGTGCATTTTTTAAGGCGGGAAGGATATTCAGAGCAAGTATCATATGTATTGGACCCCCTGCACAGCCCATTGCATCGATCTCATGCTGGAGGGGATCAGGGATAGGCCGTCGATGAAGACTGTAATTACTGATGCACGGCTCATTACAAACTTTGTATACAACCGCAGCTGGTTATTGGCCGTAATGCGCGAGAGGTGTGGTGGGGATATAGTGCGCCCTGGAGCGACGTGGTTCGCCACAAATTATATTGCCTTAAGTGGCCTTCTCAAACACAAACAGGGGTTACGAGAGCTTTTCGCCTCTCATGATTACGTAGAATGGAAAAAAAGGTTGACGAAAGTAAGCTATAGAATTGAAGAGCTGGTGTTGGGAAATTCATTTTGGGATAAAGTGCGTGGTGTTGTGGGTATTATAGAGCCTATTTATGTGGTGTTGAGGATGGTGGACAATAAGACAAATTTGTCGATGGGGTCGTATCCGTCTATACAGCTGATGAAAGAGGCTATCATGGTTAAAGCTCCTAATGCATATAAGTGGGTGCATGCAATAATAGACGATCGTTGGGAAAGGATGCTTTCTCACCCACTACATCAGGCTGGTAAGTACCTATATGGATTTTTTTCCCATATGCAATAATGAGGGTTGTACTGATGTGTATATGTTGGTTTTCAGCGTATTTCCTAAATTCCAAATACCACTACAACCGGAACCTCTTTGAAGATAATTCATTAAAGAGGGCTGTGCATAAGGTGTATGATCACTTATTCCCCGACTGTCCGGGGAAAGGCACCTTTGGTAGTGAGGTAAATATGTTCCACACTTACATTCTCCTTATCTTCATCTCAATCATTAAATACTTATTCTAGTTGCTATACGCTATCAACAGATTGTTAAATTTCGCGACGCAGTTGGGATGTTTGGGTGTCACCTTGTAGTGAAGTCAAGGAACGCGATGATGCCATGTGAGTCACTGTAGTAAACTTAACTTTTATATTATTTTGGAAAATCTAGGATAATGAAAGAATCTTATGATATGCAGGTGAATGGTGGTCCATGTATGGGACTGACTGTGAGGTTTTACAACGATTGGCCGTCCGTGTGCTTGCATAGACGGTGTCCTCGTCACCCTGTGAAAGGAATTGGAGTACATTCTCCCTCATACATACAAATAAACGTAATAGTTTAGAGTATAAGAGGCTTCAGAAGCTAGTGTATTGTCACTACAATATGAAGTTACGAGAGAGGTTACTCCGCTCGGAAGGAAGAAGAAAAACACAAGAAGACCCACTGGACCTGATGACGGTCGGGCAGCATGCATATGCTGAAGATGCGGAGGATGACCTAGTTTACTAGTGGGTTATGTCGGATGACTTAGATACCTCGGATGGGCGACCAGAGCCACATATTGCGGCAGAAGCAGAGACACAAGGGATTGATGTTGACAAACATGTGGAGCAGCAGAGGTCTCCTGATGAGGCATTCGACCCATTAACGAGGAGTCCAGAGGGCGGCCCGCGGCAGTCACTATCACGCGGGACACGTGGCGGGGAAACATTGTCTGACACTGAGACTGAGTTAGAGAGTGATGCAGGAAATGAGTCCGGTGATGATGATGGCAGCGACAAGGGTAACGATGACTCTGATGACAGTAAGGATGATGATGATGATGGTGGTGGCGACGGGGATGGTGGCGACACGGGTGGGAGTCAGGATAAGAGGCCTGTTAGCCCTTTTACCGGGGAGGAGAATTTCGATCATTCCACGCAGGATCCTGACCATGGTTCTCGTTCAGGGGAACCACGACCTCGTCTTGTTTACAATAAAACATATACGCGTCAAAAGCTACTGCAGAAAAAGAAGACTCATAAACTTTCAGATGTTGAGGAGCTGCTAGCAAAATGCATGAGGGACACAAGCGTTCGTGACAAGCGAGGTGGCTCTAGATTTGAATCACGGATAAGGGAGGGGAGCTCGAGTTATAGGCCACAACATGAATCTGGATCACAAACACTGGAGAGTAGCTCGAGTTCTGTGCCACAGTATGGGCATGGATATGGACCTAGTGGATATGCGACGAGTGACTCCAGCAGTTACGGCACATCATTTTTCAACCCTGGTCAGGAGTTCACTTCTGCATATGGGCAAGAATATGAGCAGCAGTATGGATATGGCCAACAATATGGATATCAAGGAGCTTCATATGTGCCCTTCCCAGATCCATATCAGTTACAGACTGTGACGATTACGCAATACCCACGAATGGGCGTATTGATTCAGTTCGGAGAGGATGAGTACCAGCGTTATGTCAGAGAGTGTCTTAACCGGTACCACTCTACTATGATTTGGGCACAATATTGTCGAATTGTGGAGCAACAGTACTATGCCCAGCCCCGTCGAGATGGAGATGATGATTACGAGCCACCACGCAACTCTATGTGGGTCTAGACCACTAGTCCCCATCATTGATATGTATATTTATCAAATTTTACTTCTTCAGTTCTTATTTTGTTTTTCAATGAATTGCTTGTGTTTTCATACATGACTATGATATATTTATAAATATCATGCATTCAATTTAAATATAGTTGCATTAGTTCAGTTAAACACCGCATAACTTAGGACCCTATACAAAGGAAATTTATTATGTGCATCTTTTTTTTGAGATGTTATGATTTAAAAGTGTGTATTAAGAGCCTTTTTAACAATCCCCAAAGTTTCATTAAAAAATTCAACCATTTTCCCAATGTTTCCCCATGTTTCCCAAAAAGTGCGATAAACTATGCGATACAAACGATATATCCCGTGCGATAACCGATACGTATCTGTATCCCAAGGGTGCGATACATTGTGCGATACTGATATTTCGAACACTGCCTATAAATAAGAGCACCCCCAATGGTGAAAGGTACGCACAATCTTAAGCCTAAAGCTCTATGCACGAGCAGACCCAGATTCCCTACCTGACTTAGGCATTGGAGGGTCCCCTGCTACAGCTAGGTCTCCTTTGTTCGTTCCTTGTGCAGGTATTCGAAGGTTCAGGGAAGGCTATCCAGATTTCTATATCAACAGTTTGGCACCGTTTATGGGAATCAACATCAAAGCTGTCCTCCAGTACAGTGCTCCAACAATGGCAAAAGGGAGAAAGAAAGTCCAAACCTTGATCGTTGCACCTGACCTTGCGTCGCTGGAGCAGTCTGCAGACCATCGGGACTCATCTTTGCAACTTCAGGCTGACGCTGCCCCCACATGACCGATGCAGCGATCTTGGAACTGAGGAGGCTTGTCTCTCTAGAACAGCAAGTCGAAGCATTGACTAGCAACATCGACCTAATAAAATGAATGCTAGAGCAACAGAACGTCTAGGGGGCTGAGGAAGTGGTGGCTTGGGTAGCCATAGAGATTCCCTCGCCATCTGGAGCACTCGCTGGCTCTCAGAGGAGCAGACCGATCGGGAAACTAACAAGGCCAGCACCCTCCCACTTTTCGGGTACTGCCGCACTGGTTGCCTTCGACTTACGTCATGAATTGGAGAAGAATAGGCTCGACAAAGCCCCAGAGATCGCGGCCGAGAGCGAAGATCCCTGGGAAGCCAAAATCAACGAATCGCGAGGCCGGATCGGCGACATATGAGAGGCCTATCACGCACATGCTCCAACCTCGATAGAAGCGATGCTGGAAGAAACCGAGCCGCCGTCCACTCCCAACATCATGCACGCTTAGCTCCCGCCCAGATTCCAGATGTCACAGATCACGCCTTATTCCGAGCAGTGTTCGAAATATCGATACTATCGGCCGATATTATCGTTATCGGCCCCCAGCGCGACGAAACCCGTCCGATAATGCTAGGAAGATACAAAAAATCTCAAAATCCAAATATCGCATGATATATTGTCAATATCGCGCTATATATTGTCGATATTGCCGATACATCATGCGATATCGCATGATTCCTCCTCCATTATTGTAGGAAATCAACAAACAGACTCATTATTCGGGAAAAAAACCTTTCAACAAGTAGATTTCAGTACCTGTAGAGGAGATCGCCCTAATCGGAAGCTATATTTGAAGGGCCATTCGAATCGTAGCAACAAAATCTTTGATTTGGGCGAAATCCATCGAAATCCAGAGAAATCGCGAAATCCAGAGAAATTCTCGGTGAAATCCGGAGATATTCTCGGCGAAATCCGGAGATATTCTTGGCGAAATGATGGATTTGGTAGAGATTTTAGGGTTCCAGAATGCCAGAACCCTCTCTCCTTCGAAAAAAAGGGATCCGAGCCCTTTTTACGGGATGTGGATGGGCTGGCGTACCCCGCACACCACCGACGTGGATGATGTGTTGACGTCACCAAGTTCTGTGGGTCCCATCATGAAGTATATGTTATATCCAAACCGTTCGTCCATTTGGCGAGCTCATCATAAGGGTTGAGCCAAAAAATAAGACAGATCCAACGATCAAGTGGACCACACTGGAAAAAGTAGCGGGATATTGAACGTCTACGATTGAAACCCTTTTGGGGGTCACAAAAGTTTTGGATCTAATGATATTTGTTTTTCCTCTTCATCAAGGTCTTTGTGACCTCATGAACAGATTGGATGGAAAAAAACATTATGGTGGATCGTATGAATGTTATAACGGTGAGAATCATTGTCCTCACTGCTATTTGTGGTGTGGTCCAATTGAGGTTTGGATGTGACTCATTTTTGGGCTCATGATCTAAAATGATCTCTCCAAATGGATGAACGGTGTGGATATAATAAATACATTATTGTGGGGCCCATGTAACTTTGATCTCCTTTGAACTGTTTGTACAACTGGAGGTGGATGATCATCCGCGCTACTTCGCATGAAGTTCATGCGCTGGAAACTTAGGTGGGGTCCACCGCAATGTTTGTGAGAAATCCACTTCGTCCATCTGTTTTTTGAGCACATTTTAAGACAGGGCCGAAAAATGAGCCGGATCCAAGACACAAGTGGGCCGAAAACGTGAGGACTGAAGGTCCACAGTTGAAATATTCGTGGGGCCACAAGTTTTAAATCAGTCTAATATTTGGGTTTTCAATTCATCCCAGCAGTAATGATGTTATGAACGGTATGGATGGAATGTAAACTTCACTGTCGACTCAGGAAGGTTTCAACCGTAGGAATTTACCTACCCACCTTTTTCTTTAGTGCGGCCCACTTGAGTCTTGGATCTTGCTCAATTTTTGCCTCAAGTCTTAAAATAAGCTCACAAAACTGATGGATGGAGTAGATTTCTCACAAACATCACGGTGTGCCCCACTCCCGCGAAAGGATTTAGTAGGAAATCCGCATCCCATCTTCACACGACACATACCCATACCTCGCTAATGTGTGGTACACCAGCCAATCCACACCCCCCATCCATTTTCATAAGTAATTTTAAGGTATGAGCCCAAAAAGGATACAAATGTAAGATCAAGTGTACCACACCACAAGAAAATGTGGTGGCAATGATGTCCACCATTGAAGCTTTTTAGGGCCCACTGTAATGTTTATTTGTCATCCAATCCATTCATGAGGTTTGACAAACCTGGATGGGAAAACATAAATATTAGCTTTATACAAAAAATTTATAGCCCCAAAAAAGTTTAATGGTGATCATTCAATGACCACTATTTTGTGTGGTGTGGTCCACCTCAGATTTGGATCTGCCTTATTTTTCAAGCCATGCCCTAAAATGAATTTCAATTGAGGTTTGGATATGACTCATTTTCATACATATCTTTATACATTTATAAATGGTATGCATCATATTTAAATATATTACCTTAGCTTAAACAAATAACGCATAACTTAGTACCTTATACAAAGGAAATTTATTATGTGCACTTCTTTTTCGATATTTTATGATTTAAAAGTGTGTATTAAGGTCTTTTTAAATAATCTCTAGTTTCATAAAAAAATTCAACCATTTTGCTAATGTTTCCCCATGTTTCCCAAAAAGTGCGATAAATTATGCGATACAAACGATATATCCCGTGCGATAACCGATACGTATCTGTATCCCAAGGTTGTGATACATTGCGCGATACCGATATTTCGAACACTGATTCCAGGGTCACCAACCTGACCAAGCATCTGGAATCCGTCAGGGTGTGGATGGAGCTTTATGGTGCATCGACAACAGTAATGTGTCGAACATTCTCCTTTACCCTGACAGGAGTAGCTCGGAAGTGGTTTCGGCAGCTAAAACCATAATCCATCAATTCATTTGCACAACTCAGCAAAGCTTTCATCACCAACTTCATCGGAGGAAAAGAAAGGCTGAAACCAACAACTCACCTCCTCACCATCATCCAGAAGGAAGACGAGTTATTAAAAGATTACATCAAGCGCTTCAACATGGAAGCGATGCAAGTGCAGGTATATTCGGACCAGATCGCCTTAGCCACCATGATGACTAGCCCGAGGGAGGGGAGATTCCTCTTCTCGCTCGGCAAGAACCCTCCAACAACGTTGGCCGATCTCCTCAGCTAAGCCCAAAAATACTCCAATGCTGAGGAACTTTTCAGCTCGTGAAAGGCTACTTGGAATAGAGGAAGCTCGACCAAGGAGAAGCGACCTAAGGAAGAACAAGCATCAGCTCACAACAACAAATGACAGAGAGACGACGATCCGACAACAGGTCATCGTCCAAACAAACTACCCGAGAGCAGGTTCAGCTCGTACACTCCCCTCAATGTGACGCCCAAGCAGGTTCTCATGGAAGTTTGGGACAAACGAATCCTCAAATGGCCGAACCGAATGAAGACCGACGCCGACAAGCGAGACAAGCGGAAGTACTGCCACTTCCATCGTGACCATGGCCACTCCACTAGAGACTGCTTCGACCTCAAAGAAGAAATCGAAGCTCTCATCCACGACGGGCATTTACGAGAATATGTCAATAGGAGAGAAGAACGGTCAGATCGGAAGAACGAGCATCCCATTAATAACAACGAGGCTACCGGAGAAATCCGCATCATCTTCGGCGGACTCGCTGGGGGAGGATATTCAAACTAAGCACACATAGCCCATGCTTGGAGCATCAGCAATAGCAGCTCGGAACATCAAATCCACATCACCAGCAGGCTCCCGAAGGAGCAGAAAGTAGCCTTTTGCGACTCGACCTTCACTGAAGAGGACGCCCGAGGTGTCCATCACCCCCACGATGACGCACTAGTAGTAGTTATGACTATAGCTAACCGCAAAGTCTTTTGAATTCAGGTGGACACTGGCAGTTTGGCCGATATCTTCTTCGTCAACACCTTCGACAAAATGGGGGTCGGAAGGGCTTGATTCCGATCCGTCAGAACTCTCCTCGGTTTCGCAGGGCACAAAGTTACGTCCAAGGGATCCATGCGGCTCCCAGTTACAGCGGGAGAAGGGCCGAATCAGACGACAACAATGATACTTTCTCGTGGTCGACTGCCCTTCCGTCTACAACGTCATCCTCGGGCGGCCTTCTCTCAACACCCTACGCACAGTGGTATCTACATATCACCTTACAATGAAATTTCCAACCGAGCACGGGGTCAGGCTCATTAGAGGAGACCAACAGGAAGCACGCCAACGCTATTCTACTACCTTGAGGACGCAACACCAGGTAATGGCCATCACCTCACTCAATCCTCGGGATGAGTCGGTCGAAAGAGGGTCCCCAGTCGAGGATCTAGTAGCCGTCCCCCTCAGTGATTCCAACATGACCCGAACCGTTCAGGTTGGCTCATCACTAGCTCCAACTCTGCAAGATGAGCTCATGGACCTCCTCCAACAGCATGCCAACATATTCACTTGGTCTCATCGGGACATGCCGGGCGTCGACTTAAAAGTCATGGTCCATAAATTGAACGTGGACCCTGACCACCGACTAGTGAGGCACAAGCGATGGGCGTTTGAACCAGAACATTATGCCATCATTGGAGAGGAGGTCGGTAAGCTTTTCGAAGCAGGCTTCATCGAAGAAATATAGTACCCCGATTGGATCGCAAATTTCGTCTTGGTGAAAAAGTCAAATGGGAAGTGGCGGGTCTATGTTGACTACATCGACTTGAACAAAGCCTGCCCTAAGGACAGTTTTCCCCTCCCACGGATTGACTAGCTTGTCGACAGCACGGCCGGGCACGAGCTTCTAAGTTTCATGGATGCCTATTCAGGCTATAACCAGATCGCTATGCACTCCTACGACAAGTAGAAGACGACCTTTGTCACTGACAAAAGGCTCTACTGCTACAAGGTCATGCCCTTCGGTTTAAAGAACGGGGAGCCAAGTACTAGCGACTCGTCAATAAAATGTTCTCCCAACAAATCGGACAATCCATGGAAGTTTACGTCGACGATATGCTCGTCAAAAGCACCAAGGCTGCAGACCACATTGCCAACCTCGAAGAGATGT
Organism: Magnolia sinica; assembly: GCF_029962835.1. NCBI lineage: Eukaryota > Viridiplantae > Streptophyta > Magnoliopsida > Magnoliales > Magnoliaceae > Magnolia > Magnolia sinica. The sequence continues at coordinate 68,293,732 of NC_080586.1, read as the reverse complement.
TTACAATCCTGCGAAAGTACCTGATGAAATTAAACATGAACAAGTGCACATTTGGTGTCAGCTTGGGAAAGTTCCTCGGCTTTCTGGTTGGCCAGAGGGGGGATAGAGGCAAACCCCGACAAAATCTGAGCTCTGCTGGACATGAGCTCACCCAAAACGACGAAGGAAATTCAATGCCTCATTGGCAAGATCGCTGTCCTCAACCAATTCGTCTCTCGAGTCATGGATAAGTGCCTGCCGTTCTTCAAGCAGTTGAAAGGAAAGCAGAAGGTAGAATGGACCAAGGATTGTGAGCTAGCCTTCCAATAGATCAAACAGTACCTAGGTTTGCCCCCACTACTCTCCAAGCCCGAGCAAGGAGAGCCACTACTATTGTACCTGGCTGTCTTAGTCACGGTGGTCAGCTCGGCCCTCATCCGAGAAGATAAAGGAAAACAACTACCGATGTACTATGTCAGCAGGGCCCCGTCCCAGCCGAATCAAGATATCCGAACATCGAGAAGCTCGCCCTGGCTCTGGTCATTTCATTTCGTTGTCCCTGACCTTATTTCTAGGCCCATACTATCATAGTCCTGACTAACCAGCCTCTTTGCCAGGTACTTCAAAGGCCCGAGGTATCGAGGAGACTCACAAAATGGGCAATCGAGCTCAGTGAGTTAGCCATCAGATACCAGCCACGGACCGCCATCAAAGGGCAAGCAGTGACCGACTTCATTGTTGAGCTCGCCGTAGAGCAAAACCCGGAAGTTGACCGGAGCAACAGAGCCGATCAGCCAACCGAGGACAGACAGGGGGTCGGACTCGATTCATCGACCTGGATACTATACGTCGACAGCTCATCCAATTCTAAAGGCGGCGGGGTCGGGATAGTCCTTGAGACTCCTGATCAAACCCACACGCAGTATGCCTTAAGATTTGGATTTCAAACATCGAACAACGCGACAGAATACGAAGCATTGCTCGCTGGACTCAGGTTGGCAACGGTAATGGGGGCTCAGAACCTGAAAATCTACACCGACTCATTGCTTGTCGTTAAGTAGATTGTCAGCGAGTACTAGGCTAAGGAAGAAAGAATGATCGCCTACTTATGGAAGGCCCGAGAACTCATAAGAAAATTCCCCAAGTGCGGCATTAGCCTAGGTTAGAAAACTTCAAAGCTGACACACTAGCAAGGCTAGCCACCGCGACTGGGAATGACATCCCTAGGTCAATCTCGGTCAAGTTCCTTGCCAAACCAAGCATTGGCAGGACTGATCTAGACGCAATCTTTCCAGTGAACCCAGTCTCGAGCTAGATGGACCCAATAGTTGATTACCTCTAGGAGGGTAAGCTGCCTGAAGATCGACTCGAGGCGCGTAGAATCCGGTCCAGGTCAGCCTGATACACCATGGTCGGGGGCACCTTGTATAAAAAGGGATTTTCTCTTCCCCATCTCAGGTGCCTCCGACCTGACGAGATCGAGTACATCCTAAGAGAAATTCATGAGGGTATTTGTGGCAACCACTTTGGCGGCCGCACCCTCACCCATAAAGTCATCTGGCAAGGATTTTTTTGGCCAACCATGCAGAAAGACGCCCAGCAATACACCTAGAGGTGTGACAACTGTCAACGGTTCGCGGCAATACCTCAGCACCCACCTGAGTAGCTGACCCCCATGCCCGGGCCATGGCCCTTCGCCTAATGGGGGATTGACATCATCGGTCCTTTGCCAATTGGCCAGGGGCAGACCAAGTTCGCAGTCGTCGCAGTTGACTACTTTACTAAGTGGGCCAAGGCCGGGCCCCTGGCCAAGATCACCAAGTAGAAAATGATCGACTTCGTCTAGAAAAGCATCATGCGTCGGTATGGAATCCCACACAAGATTGTCTCAGACAATGGGAAGTAGTTCGACAATGACAGATTCCAAGGTGTGTGAGAACCTCATAATTTGAAACGTCTACTCGTCACCACGACACCCCCAACCTAATGGTCAGGTCAAGGCGGTCAACAAGATCATTAAGAACCACCTCTGGACCAAGCTTGTGAAGGCTAAAGGGGCCTGGGCAGATGAGCTTCCCCATGTTCTTTGTGCATACCGAACCACTGCCCAAGCGGCCATGGGAGAAACCCCATTCTCCCTGGCCTTCAGAGCCGAGGCCGTTGTCCTAGTCGAGATCGGACTCCCAATTGCTTGGACCCGCTCCTACGACGAACATCAAAACGCTGAGCAGATGGCACTAGACCTCGACCTGGTTGGAGCAAAGAGGGAGTAAGCCCAACTCAAGGTTGTAGCTCGGCAGCAACAGGTTGCCCGGTTCTACAACTCTAGAGTGAAAACGAGAAGGTTCCTAGCTGGGGACTTGGTCCTACGCAGAACATTCCAGAACACTAAAGAACCTGGCTCAGGAATTCTAGGGCCGAACTGGGAGGGGCTGTGCAAAGTAACAAGCACAAGCCGACCAGGGACGTATCGGCTCGAAGATAGGGATGACCTCTACCGCATCCATGGAACGCCGAGCACCTGAAGATCTACTACCCGTAAAGGCCGATCAGGTCTAGGGGCAAAATCTACATACCTGTTGTTTAGAATCTATAATAAGCGACTGACCAAGTCGGGATCCGCATGTTTCCTTCAAAATCTACAATAAAAATCCCGAGGTCGGGAAATTTTACTTTCTACTCTTTATTTACAAACGTTCAACCTACATGAATCTACTAAGGGCTTCCCTTAGTGCAAGGGAAAAACAACACTCACAAACAGTTCGATACTTAGAGAAGAGGTTGGATCGTTGATTAAATCTACTACATGGCCTACTGGGGACTTCCCTTAGTACAAGGGAGGAATAGTCCCCGATCAGTCGCCTGACCCTTAAAAAAGAGGTCGGACCGCTAACTAAAAACACTACTTAGACTGCGCGATCTACAATAAGGACCCCTTGATGCAAGGGGGAACGATACTTCTAAAGCAAGCTGCTCGATCCTCTATAAGGGAATTAATGCAGCTCGCCCATTTACTCTATGAAAACAAGAATCATCGCAAGGGCCTAAGTATTGACCCACGAGCTCTTGCACGGCCAAAAGGCTTGACCTGCTAACAAGTACTAGACCGACCTAATAAGCCTACTCAGAAAATTCACTCGCAACAATCGTTAAAACAAAAGCACATTCTCTTCATTAATAACAAAAGGGGGTACATATAGGTGTCAAACGAAAAATCGTTACAAGGAGGAAATCGGATCAGTGCTCCTCCGAGGTTGGCTGCTCGGCTTCGGGAGGAGTGGGCTCTTTCGTAGGACTATCCTCGAGAGAGGTCAAGTCGAGTCCGGGATACAATTCCTTAATGTCCTTGAGGCACTTGTTATACCCGAGGCCGAAGAGTGCGTCCCTATCTTCTTCAAACTCCTTGGAGGCTTTAAACTCCTCCACGACCACCGACCTAGTCCCTAGAATAGCTGCCTGGACTTCCTTCAGCTTCACCCCGAAGTTGTGCCTCGCCTCGTTCAGCTCACTCTTCCACCTCGCACCGCTCTCCTGAGCCTCCCTAAGAAGTGATTTCAATGCTTCCAGCTCGGCCTTTGCCCCCTCCGCCTGGGCTTTTAGAGTAGTGACCTCCGATCGGAATTGCTCGGACTCGATGGTCTTCCGCACAAGGGTCGCCTCCACTTCTTTGCACTCTGTCTCGACATGCAGTATCTCGCGACGAGCGTTTAAGAGGACAGGGCCAAATTGAAATAACAAATCCACATCAGAAGGGGAAAATAGGCTCATAAGTAATGAAGGTGACTATTGAAAAGAAAAATGCTCTTCCTTGTAGCAGAGCGCTGCCATTTGACCCAAATCGGCCGTCGGAGGCAGCTCCATCACCCTGGTAAACTCGACGTTAGGAACGTGCTGAGATATACAGGGCATAATGCTCTCTGTTGTAGCCAAGACGGATCGGAGGGATCCCTGAGCCTCGGCAGCTCGGCTGCTAGATGGATTGCCCGCCCGAGCCTCGGAGCTAGTAGCAACCCGAACTCAGGAGGTTGGGCCTCAATGACAGGGGCCGCCTTCATAGCAATCTCGACTACCTCAGAGACCGCTGATAGGTCTGAAGGGGTGGTAACAGGAATAGTGGTAGCACTGGTAGGGTCAGTGTTCGTGCTCGCCCGACCAACAGAGGATGAAGAGGCAGTAGCCCCCTTCTTCGGAAACGACCTTTGCTTCTTTGGGGCCACCTCGGTCATAACAAGGGCTTTGCGCTTTGAGCGGTTCTGATCAGGCGTTTCTACATAGCAAAAGGAAACAATCAGCAAGCAGACAAGAAGGAAATAAATTCGACTATTTCCTAAGAGTATACCTGAAATGGACAAGGTGAGACCTGATTTGAAAAGCAGGTCGGGCGTAATCAACCTCTTCCAAGACCTCAACTTGGTGTTTACTGACCTCGCCCCAGCTATCAAAGCACGCTTCGCCTTGCCCACTCTAGCGGGGTACTTGGAAAGAACTGCCAAAAAATGATCACAATCAGAGAAAAAAAAAGAGGGGGAGAAAAAAACATAAGTTAAGGAAAATGTGTTCGGATATACCGACCTGGTTTAGCAAAGCGTGTTGGGACTCGAGGACGCAGCTTGGGAGCTCCTGAAAACTCCCGATCTCCCGACGCCCAGAACCACTTACTCTTCCAGTTCTTGTTCAAGGTCGAGGCATCTGTGATTATGGCCTTGCCAATCCTTGGCTTAAGTAGAAAAATAATACCAGGGTTGGACTTCACCTGGTACAAGTGGAGAAACTCACTCATGGTCAGCTCGGGTTGGTCGAGCTCAGACCAGAGAATGAATGACCCCACCAACGCCCTCTATGTGTTTGGGATTATCTGCCTAGGGGCTAACTCCAGGTGCAAGACGACTTTCCTCACTATACGTTGGCGAGGAAGCCTCAAGCCGCACTAGAGGGCGACCAGGAATATGGCTACCTCGCCGTCCCGGGGCTCATTCGGAAACTCGCCAAGTACGGGAGCTCGGAGTACACTACATAGTCTAGAATGTGATACCCCGACCTAATTCGTACCAGGTCGGCCTCCGTCGACTCGACTAGCCCCTTTTCTTTCGCCTCTGACGAGGATCCACTAGCCTCCTCCGTGGCCGGGACAGCCCCTTCAACGTCCTCTGGTTGCTCAGCCGAGGACCGGGGAGCCATCCTCGACTCGCGGGACACTTAGAAGTCCCTGTCACTCATAATCATTAGCGGTGAGGGTGGGTTCGACATAGGGGTAAGATCATCTGACCCACCATCACGCTGGGACGATTCCCCCCGCTAGTCCGATGATCTCAACATTCCCCTTTTAAGCGGATAGCCAACGGAAGCTGGAACTCGGAAGAAAAAAGAAAAATGAAGAGGGGAGGAGGAGGACAGGAACAAAGCTCACCAGAGAAGAAGAGGCTGGAAGTCGCCGGAAATTGCCCTAGTCTGAGGAGAGCAGAGAGAGAAGTAGAGAGACGACAGAGCAAATAGCTTGAAATGGTGCTAGGGCACCCCCTTTTATAGGTGGCTCAATTGCGCAGCATTTAATGCCCACACTCATTACGCAGCCAAATCGGTGCCTCGATAAACGTGCTCAAACACATGGAGCTCTCCACTCGCCAATTGCCCTCTCTCCAGAAGATGCCACGCGTCGACACCCTGTAGGCTAAAAGCCGAGCAAGCGTGCTGCTAGTGCACGTGACCTCGAGCAACGCGCATTCTCTCGAGCACACCGTACCATGATTACAGATACGCCCCGATTCTTGTGCACGCCACCTCATCCAGCATTAACGACAAGCTGACTTGACACCCTGGGCACAGAATAGTCCGACCTCGTTATTACCGACATGCTCCACGAGCCCTCTGCGCGATCTCGGAAGTAGGGGGGCTTACTGTTGTGGGTAAAAATGGACTGGTTAATAAGATGAGGTCAGGTCAGACATATATGCGAACTGTAAAATTACTCAATGACAGTTATGATGAAGATCCTAGCTCAAGCAGGAAAGGAGCTCGAGCTCAGCCATGGTAAAAACCTTGGCCCTGTCCCCGACCTGAGCGAGGAAGCAACTCGGCCTCAATAGTTTAGGGCAGGTTGGTGGATTGGTTGTCCACTGAGCACCATGACCATGATTCACCAAAGAATCTATGTCGGCAAGCCAACCACCGGAGCAGCCGTATAGGTTACCTTAGATTCTCCACCTCGGCTACCCACTATACGCCTCCTCTAGTTCCGACCTGGCCCCGACCGACTTTACCCAAAATCCCAGCCAGGGGTTTCTAAAGTCGATTATAACACGGATCTCCCCGAGATCTCAGCCGAAGGACTCGGAAGATATCTGCAGTATCCTTGGAAACAAATCCTTCTCGGGATCCAAATCCTACTACAATACGCTCTTACTAAACAGGGAATATCCCTCTACGTTATCGCCTCTCCTCACCTATAAATAAGAGCACCCCCAATGGTGAAAGGTACGCACAATCTTAAGCCTAAAGCCCTATTCACGATCAACCTCAGATTCCCTACCTGACTTAGGCATCGTAGGCTCCCCTGTTGCAGCCAGGGTCTCCTTTGTCCACTCCTTGTGCAGGTATCTGAAAGGTCCAGGGAAGGCTACCCAGATTTCTGCATCAACAATGCACATGATCATTTCATATGATATAACACTACCCATGCAGGGTCTATAACAATCAACATTCATCATTTCATATATCAATTGCAATATGAGTTCATATATAAAACTATAATGCATACACAGCGTATGCATTGGGGTGATGCACATGATCCTATTCCTAGTGTACCACATATTAGAGGAAGTAGCATACTGTGTACTTGTTCCTGCACCAGGTGCCAAAGCGACCCAAGATCTATGTAACCATGCATTGATCATTGTCACATTGGCATGTGTGCAGTGTGTTACAGCACCATCCAGGGAAACGATGCTGTTCCTGGTCCAAATCAACCAATATTACTCATATCATCATATCCTGTCCCCCATGACACTCACACTGTAAAGGTAACATGAGTATCGTTCTCTCTATTCAAGTGCTTGAAGTCTATGCTAGATGGATTGGAGAAGTTGAGACATTATTTTTTGTGGCAAGGCTTGGAAGATTAAAAAGAATTTTCATCTTCTTAGTTGGAAAGAGGTTTGCAAGTTGATTGTGGAGGTGAAGCCGTTATTAAAGATCTTGAAACCATGAATATGGCTCTTATTTGGGAATGGCTTTGGAAGCTTGGATCTAAGGAAGGAAGGTTATGGAGGGAAATAGTAGTGACAAAATACGGGTTATCCAACGGTGGCTGAAGGGTGGAAAGCTTGTCCTTATACCAGGCTTCTGGATTATGGAAGGCAGCGGTTTAATTGAACATTGGTTCCACAAATGTGTTTTCTTTTCCTAGATTAACTCATATTGCTCAGAGATATTTTGGTGAAGGATTCATATCCATTTGTAGCAGTGCTATGGTCTCCCCCTTGTAGGAGGAATTTTCTTAGATGAAGAGATTGCGAAACTTCTTGGCCTGTTGAAGGACAAAACCCCCGTAGTTCAGGATGCAAACTCTTTGATTTGGCATGTGCACAACTCAATTTGGTTCTCAATTAGATCTTTTCATCCTTTGATGCTTGGTGCATCTCTTGTAATCATCTGATGTAGGACATGGCACAAATACATTCCTAGCATGGTTGGACTAAAAGAAGGTGAACCATAACTTGGCCATAACTTTTGATCCGAGTATCATTACGAGACACACAACCTATCAATTTTTACTGCAATGGGCCATTTGGGGTGAGCCGACCCAGAAGGTGGGTCGCATCTGTCCGTTTTGCAAGAAAATGTGCGTTTTTTTAGCTTAAAAATGGAATTTTAGGAAAAGCTACTATTTTTAGTAATTTCGATTTTTGTAGTTTTTCCTTATTTTTAGAGTTTCAGATTTTCTTCCTTTTTTAGAAATAACTTGTAATCATGCCAGGACTCTTCTAGCAAAAATTTAGTTAGAATTTTTATTTTTAAAAATTGAGCTTTAGAAGAGTTTTATTAGAATTAGGACTTTTATTAGAGTTAGAATTTTGCTATTTTTGGTAATTACGAATTTTGATTTTTTTTTCTTTAGTAATGGTGTAATTGGGACACATACACATTAGACAATTATTGATTAATAAAATTCCGAATTTCCATTTTTTTTTTCTTGTGGATTCAAGAAAATACCTTGTGGATTGAAGGTTTCAATCAATTGAGGGAGACATTAATCTTTCTCATTATCTCTTCACGCTCTTCCTTGCATCATCAGCCCATCATGTATCATCGTTGGTTTTATGGTAGTGCTCGAGTGGTGGCATTTGGGTAGTTAGTGGGTAATAAGAGAGTGCTTGATATTGATAATTTGCAAAGAAGATCTTTTATTCTGCCTTTCTAATCTGTACGTAAGAGGCGGAATTAGTGGACCACCTTTTTATTCATTGCTCCTTTGTTTGTAAGGTTTGAGATCTTTTTTGGGAATGTTCCATATCACCTAGGTGATGCCTGGATCGGCTATGGAGCTTATTTGGGCCTGGCATCAAGGGAGAGTCCTTGTGTGTATAGAATAGCGGAAAGGGGAAAGTAGGTTAAGTAATGTGAACAATGTTCATTTTGGGGGTTTTTCAGGTTATTTGGGGGAATCGTAATATAAGGGCCTTTCAGAATAAAAGTTCTTTGGTTCCAGAGGTTATTAGGGGGATTAAGTGGAATTTGGCAGGTTGCACTTCTTTTGTTAAAGAAGTTAAATATGTGCATCTTTTCTCTTTCTTTGAGTTGTAGTTATATTGTATTCTTTTGCGCGCCTAGTGTGTTTCTTTAAAAATTGCTTTTATCTAAAAAAGAAGAAAAAAGAAAAAAGAAAACTTACATCACCTTCCTCCAATTTCTCTTAAAGAGGCATTCTTTATGATAAGCATGTGGCTAGTTGTCATCTTCGCCACATTTCATGATTTTTTTCCCCCTAAGAAGCAACACAAATTATATTAAAGAAGTGTTGAGATAGCACAACTCCAAACCAAGTTGAAACAAAAACTCCTTAAAAGAGCAAGGAACTATCTTTCAACCGCTTTGTACATTTGGCCCATTCTACTAAAAACAATGAAGCTCTACTATAAAATATTTCTTTTGAACTGATCTTATTTCGAAAGCATCTTCCATTCCTCTCTCTCCAACTAGCCCACAAGCTAGCCAAAAGGCCAAGTCTCCAAAAACCCAAAGCCTGCTTATGCAAAACCACCCAATGCCATGCCATTAAAAGGTCACCAATTGATCTTTAGCACGACCCAATCCATGTTGAATCTTCGTCAAATTCCACTCCACACCTTCTCATAAAGTGGCAATGGATAAAAAGATGATTCACCGACTCCACACTTGCCATGCGCATGGTACAAACATTTGGTATTACCATTGACTACTTTTGCATATTATCTACCATTAGGACCTTCTCGTTACCCCCCATATATATAAAAAAAGGACCTTCTCCTTACCAACCAACCATTCAAAGCAGCAACTTTCAAGGGAGCCCCATAAGTCCAAACATATTTGGCCTTTTCCTCATTGCCCTTTAAAGAACCATAAAGGACAGCATAAAGGACCAAAACATATCGGAGTTATCCCTCTGCCAAATCAATTTGTCAATCTCCCCCTCAATCAACCAACATAATTAACACAATTGAATTCCATTTAGTTATGCCACAAGCTACTCCACCTCATCATCAAGAAGAGCTCTTCAGTAAGGAGGAAACCAAATGACCTTACCCCTGATATGAGAAAAACATCGCGTCATCTTGATAATAGTCCTTGGCGAGAGGCGAGCCGAACGCGGGAACTCCTACAAGTAGCAATCACCAACCAAAGAATCTTCCCAAAATTGGATTTTCTCACCATTACCAAGAGAGAAATTGATGTTCTCCAAGAACTTTGCATTGTTAGAGAGCATCCCTTTCTAAATAGATGAAGCTTTATACGTAGAGGAAATCTAGTGAACCATTCGCCATATTGGCGACTGTACTTGTTCACCATGACCTCCCTCCATAATGCTTCCTCCTTAACTCCAAATCTCCAATGCCACTTTCCAAGAACTAAATTCATCAACTTAAGATCTCTAATGTCTGCCCCTCATCTTCAAACGGCCTACACACTTTCCCCCAATTTACAAACATGAAACATTCCGTCCTTCGAACCTTTCCACACGAAATCCCTTCTCATTTTTTTCCCCCTAAATGATTGAGCCCTAAATATTGACATGAAATAAATTGGGAGATTGCACAATGCAACTTTAATGAGGGTAATACGGTCGCCGAGAGAAATTTCACCCTTTCACTTGGCCAATTTCCTTTCAAACGTCTCAATCATCGTGTCCCATAATGAATAGCCGGCCTTTCCAATACAAAGCGGAAAACCGAGGTACTTGGATGGGAAAAATCTTGTCACACCCTCACCAACTACTTTGCTTTAGATAGCCGAATATCTAACATCTCACTTTTGGCGATATCAACTTCTAAACTTGATACCACTTCAAAGGATATGATATGACCATTCTTATCTTGTTAACCTTTTCAACTTCGGTATCACAAAATAAATTGTGTCATCGGCAAACTAAAGATGGCTTATTGGAGCAAATTGATTTCCCACGCTGAACCCACTATACAAGCCTATTTCCTGCCTGTGAACCAGCCTCCTACTCAATGCTTCCGCAATCACAATAAAAAGGAAGGAAGAAAGCGGGTCTCCTTGCATAATACCTCTAAAACTATGAAAGAAACCTTTTGGGGATCCATTAATGAGCACCAAGAATCTAGCTAAGCTTACACACTCCATTATCCACTGCCTCCACTTATTACCACACTCGACCCAGCTTAGCATATTAGTATAAAAAGCCCCAATCGACATGATCATAAGCCTTCTCAATATCCAACGTATACACAATACATTTCATCCCACTTTGGTGCCTTAGGTTGATACATTTGTGAGCAAGCAATGCATTATCTAATAAGTGGCGGCCCATCACAAAAGCTAGCACTTCGTCAAGAATTTTATACATCCCACAAATAAGACTAATAGTTTTGAAGTCCCCCAATATGTCTACACTTGATACTTAGGGATGAAGCTATAAACGAAGTCCCCGATCTATTGAAGGCCTCCCGTCTTTCAGAAAATTCAGTTGAGAAGCTCATCACAAGCCCTTTCACAAGATTTCAAGAATCCGGAAAGAATGCCATTGGGAAGCCGTCTAGACTTCTCTACCCATCGAAAACATAGCCATCTTGACTCGTTCCTCTGAAAAAGGAGCTTTAAAGGATGCGGCCTCATCAGACGATAACAAAGATAGATTGTCAAGTTTGGGCCTTCTCCAATCTTTAACTAATAACGGATTCTTGTAAAAATGAACCACTTCCTCGCAAACTTGATCTTTTTCTTTGACCCTTTTTCCTTGCACAACTACCCCACTCATCTTGTTAAATCTAATCTTCACACTTGCAATACTATAGAAGTGTTGCGGAAAAACACCCGCACACGATCGATGTAGGACAAGCCAAACCACAAAAAGAAAATGGTCAGACAAAAAGTCAAAGGGCCAAACAAAAAAAACAAGAGACAAGAGGCAAAGAGATTTACGTGGTTCGACAATGTGCTTACGTCCACGATGCAGCAACACAACTTTCTTCTTCACTAAAACAAGAGAACAAAAATACAAGACTTACCTCTCTCCTACTCTTCCTCTATACAAGAATGCTCCCACCAAGGAATACTTAGAAGATGGATGAATTTAATACCTCATCTCGTTGCTCTACTTTATATGGATAAAAAAAAAAAGAAAAAAAAAGAGCAAGTTGTGAAACCTAAGAGGATTAGGCTTGGCCACAACATAAGATATGTATTTACATACGTACATAGGAGAGCAACGAGAGAAACATCTCCTTACGAAAGACATCTTAACATGTGGAGATGCATGTTACCATCTTAACATTTATTACTCAACCTGGATGTTTTATTGAAGAAAAGAACAAGAATGTAGTTTGTCGGCTGGACAAATCATTTTACGATTTAAGGTAGGTGCCAAAGTGTTAGTACAAGTGATTTGATTCCTTCAATGGGAACTTAGAATTTCAGAGGTGTGAGGCAGACAATTGTGTATATGTTTGCAGCTATGACAATGTTGGCTTTATTATTTTGTTATTGTATGTGGATGGCATGCTGGTTGTAAGTACTAATAGAGATATCATTGCAACATTAATAGCTCGTTTGGTTAGGGAATTCGATATGAAGGATTTTGTGCCGTTAATCAGATTCATGGGATGACCATATTTAGAGAGGAAGAATAGGAAAACCTGGATAACCTGGAAGGATTATGTTGAAAGAGCTTTGTGTTGCTTCAACATGTAAAATTCTAACTAGTTAATACTCTGTTCCCTGTTAGTTGCGAGCTGTCTTCATATCAGTGTCTTAGCACAAAAGCAGAGAAGGCAGATGTCTCAAATGCTATATTCGTTGGCAAGGAGCCTTATGTTTGCTGTAGTGTGCACTAGACCAGATATTGCACAGGTAGTGAGAGCAGTCAACAATCATTGGACTATTATGAATTGGATCTTTCTTCACTTGAAGGGTACTTCTAAGGTAGAAATTTGTTATAGTGACCAATTGGTAAGGTTCGTGGATGCAAATTATGCAAGAGATCATGATAAAAGATCTACCACAAGTTATGTTTTCTCTTTAGCCGACGTGATTAGTTGGATGTCAAGATTGTGGTTGGTAGTGGCCTTGTCTATGACAGAAGTAGAGTATATGGCAATTGCACAAGCATGTAAGGAAGGTATTTGGTTGAAAAAGTTGTTAGAAGAATTGATGGTGATTCATTGTGATAGTCAGAGTGCATTACACTTGGCTAAGAAGCCAATATTTCATGCGTGAACTAAGCACGTCGATGTTCAGTATCACTTTGTTTGCAACATGGTGGAAGATGGACAAATCTCATCACAAAAGGTTAATACCAACGACAATGTAGTGGACATATACCAATAAAACCTATTACAAGGGAGATTTTTTTGGTGGAGGGGCTTGTTGTTACGTTGTGTTTGGTGACATGTGGGTAGTTAGTTTGAGAGTTTTTTACACTATCAGAGAAGCTACTCTTCAAATAAGAGAATGTTAAGGCGGTGATGTGCGTTGCTATGTGTCTCTACTAGTGAAAACGTATCCCATAAAGAGACGTTTCTCTCATTGCTCTCCCGTGTACTTATGTACATACGTACGTATATTATGGTGAAGCATAATTCTCTTAGGTTTCAACACTTGTTCTTTTTTTTTTTTTTTTTGTGATCCATATAAGATGGAGCATAGATAGAGCGGTATTCCATTCATTCATCTTTTAGGTATTCCTTGGTGGGATTTCTTCTACATACGAAGAGTAGGAGAGATGTAAGTCTTGTATTTTTGTTCTCTTATTTTAGTGAAAAAGAAAGCTCTGTGTTTCGGCTCCGTGCACATAGGCATATTGCCGAATCACGTAAATCTTTGTGCCTCTTGTGTCTTTTTTTTTGTTTGGTTATTTTGCTTCTTGTTTGGCCCTTTTTCTTTTTGTGGTTTATCTTATTCTACATCGATCGTGTGTAGATGTTTTTCCGTAATAATTGATATTAGAGACAAAAGGTTGAGAAGTCTTTTAACATAAGATTAGTGTTGCCGTTTATGTTTTAGACGGTTGAATCAAATACTACCAAATCCGAGGTGCCAAAGTTCGACGGATCCATTTACACATTGTGGAAACCAAAGATGAACACTGTGTTGGTGAAGGAAAGCCGTGCAATTGTGATAGAAGGAAAATAAAAGAAGCCCACAGAGATGAAAGACAAGGTATTTGAGGAGAAAAATTAATTGTTATGGCAGATCTTCTTTTTAAACTAGATGATTTGTTATTGTTCAACATGTCCGTTCAAACCACTACGAAAGGTTCGTCGGAAAAATTGTGAAACTTGCATGAAGGAAGGGTCCTCTTTGCAAGAATACTTGAATGGATTTAATACCTTGATTAATAGATTGGCAATGATCGATTTAAACATTGAAGATGAAGAAAAGATTGCACTTCTGCTTTAATCAATGCCAAATTCCTAGGATAGTTTAATTATGAATCTTAGCAATGATCCATATCTCAATACATATTTGACTCTGTCCATGTTGCTTACCGAAGATTTCTGCTGCAAAAAAAACATGAGGGATTTGTCGGTGATCCTATGATGGTTGGAGGAAGATCCACTGAGAAAGGTACCAATATGAGAGATCAGATGAGATCCAAATCGAAAGGGCATAAAATCAGAGTGTTGGAATTGTGGAAAAAACGGTCACTTCGTGAAAGCAAATTAGGAGAATTGCAAACTTGATTTGTAAGATCAAGTATTGGATTCAAATGGTTCCCAAAGAAACATTGTTAGAAAAGGCAATTCATGCAAGAACAAGGAAGCGTTGTTGACAATAATTCCAGAAGAGTATCTGAGCCATCAATTGATTTTATATTCAGACACTTTGTTCATATGCCATCAATTGATTTTATATTCAGACACTTTGTTCCATATGACTCCATACATGAATTGTTTCTACACATATCAATCATGTGATGAAATTGTGGGGGATTAGAAATGTCAAAATTATTGTTTGAGGGTATCACACATACAATTTCTAGTGTGCGACACATACCAAACGTATGAAAGAGGATTCTTTCATTGAAAAAGTTTGATAAAGATGGCTACAAATATTTTGGTGAAAAGGGTCGATTGGAGATTGTAAAAGGGGTGATGGTAGTTGCGAAGGGAGAGTTAATGGGCAATTTATATTGTTTGATTGGAGATACTGTGGTTTTGCATTGCCCGCATCGATCATGTGCGATTGTTTTTCCACAACAGAAAGAACTCTGTTTTTGTCTCCCTCTTCAAGTCATGTAGCTCTTGATCATTGCTTCCATTTAATCTCTTCTTCTTTCAAATGGCATGAATAATTTTGTGTCAGTTTCTTCCAGAGAGAGAACTCCTAAGGGTTACCACTTCTGCCTTCAAATCAAGATCATGGATGCTACCCAAAATGTTTTCAATTTCTCCTTTTTCCAAAAACGTTACCCAAAATGAGTCTCAACTTCTTACCCAACTGGAATCCTACAATGGCCTTGACATTAAGAGATGTCCATCAATCTTCTACAATAGTAGAAAACCTTTACCTCTATCCACATGAATTCAAACCTTAAAATGCTTAGGCCCCGATTCCTCCTCATTTACTTTCAACAATATTGGGTAGTGATCAGACACAAGTTTCAGCAGCCCACATAAATGAACAAGGCGTTACCGTCCGAAAGTAAAAATTGCTCAATTCTTGATACCACCGCCCTACTTGGCCATTTGACCATGTGAATTTCCCTCCTTCCATAGGCAAATCAACCAGCTCATTTGCAGTCACCCAGTTGGAAAAATTACGAATACTGCGATTGATTCTGCCCATCGGAGCTTCTCAAAAGAAAACCTAATAACATTAAAATCAGCTTCTCAAAAGAAAACCTAATAACATTAAAATCACCACCAATGCATCAGGGACGATCAACTCTAGCCTGGGCTCCATTTAACTCTAACCAGAACTCCTCCCTCTTTGCTGCAACATTTGGCCCATAAACTGCTGCGAATAGCCACTTCTCACCCAAAGAGACCCCTTCCAACAGCACCAAGAGGGAAAAACTCCCTCCCCACAAGCTCTCTTTTTTCTGTTTTCATGAAAGAAAGACTTGCAATGAATTATGCTTTATACCAATCAATGGTCTCATCGCCGCCATTACGGGTTTCCATGCATTCCTTCTCAAAACAAGGACCTGGTTGGGCGTCAGGATGCTCCTCTTTAATGTCCTTTGTTTCTAAGGGTTAACATACTCTTGGACCTAGATCTTATGTACCCATGAAACCTTGTTCTGCATTGGTGTTGTCACATTACTCATATTGTGGGCTTAGGAAAGCTCTTGTTATCTTCTTTCACAAATTTTCTATAGTATCAAAATATTCGTACTTTCAGATATAATTTTAACGAGTATTTGGCGAAATGATGCAAAAAGCCATCGCTGGGGTTACACAATTCTCTTTATTGCATTCATGGTACTGAGTGGAATCTATGATATGACAATCTTCTAAATGTTCTGCTTTTTTTAACAAAGCATGAAAGCTCTACCAAAGCATATTGATACGTTAGTCTTGCAAGCATGGATCCATGTAAATGCAAGATCTCATCAACTTTCCGAGTCCGAACCAAATCTTGTTTTCCAGCCATTTGGTATCCAGGCAAATCGATTTCTGAAAGAAAAACCCAAAAACTTAAGAGAGCAGATGGTGCATTCTCGCAAAATTTACCTGTAAGAACATTGACGTGATGTTCTGTAATGTTCGGTGCAGCATCGGAGCCTATTCTAGTAGATTCTTCGATGGGGAGCGTTAAACATAAATATTCTAAGTTGTTAAGCTCTATTTCGATACGTCTTTCCAGGCCTGTGGATTATGTGGCAAGAGCATCCCATGCATCAGGATCTAGGCTCTCATGATGGGAATTTTTTCTTTTTGGAATTAATAAAGCTGTCTATTCTATTAAAAAAAAATATTCCACACTGGTTGGATGATCTCAACTGCCAATTGAAGAAGAAAATAGGTTCAACCATAGTTAATGGGCAGAAATCCTTCAAATCTGTGGCTAGGCTAATCTGACAAGTGTTTTGTTTTTTCTACGGCCTGCCTGTCTGATGAATAGTTCTGCATGTTTGTAGATAGGTGGTTGATAATTAAAACTTGTGTGTTTAAGACTTCATCCTTCTTTTGTATATTCTTTTTTTCTTTTTTCTTTTTTCCTTTTTCTGTGTTTTTATTTTAACAGGAATGATGCAATCCCACCTGCAGATGCCGAAGAGAAGCTTCTTCAAGGTATCAACAGCTACCGGGCATCCATAAACCTGTCAGTTCTGATTGAAAACAAAAACGCCGACTGCTTAGCGGGACAAATAGCCAATCAGTTTGAGAACCAACCCTGCACCAACACCACCGGCGCCAATACCGTTCCCGGGACAGAGAACCAGTTTCCCAACTTCCCGCAACTTCTAGCTCACTGTCATCTCAATGTAACCAATACGAGAGACGGAGTCATAATGCCCGCTTGCGTTCCTAACCTCGACTCGAGCCTTGTACTCTCCAACTTCACGCAGTCCCAGTACTCTGAGAATCTGAACAGCAGCCAGTTCACTGGAGTGGGAATTGCTGCCGAAGAGGACTGGATTGTTGTTGTTCTCAGCACGAATACGTCTGATGGGAGTTATGCAACGGCGACGAACACGAATGCGGCTGGTTTGATTCACAAGGTTGGTTTGCACTTTCATTTGCTTTCTTTGTTGTTGGGTTTGTTCTTGATGGCTGTGATGAGCTGAAGTGCATGTGTTTGTTGAATTTTGGTATGGTTCTTGTTCTTGATCACTGCTTTCTTATACATGTTTTGGTGAGGATCAGAAGTTTAAAATGACCACGTTTGAGTGTTTTTTTTTTGTTAATATGGAATTTTGATTTTAGTCATAAATCTGGACGGTCCGCTCGACTGGGCCAGAGTCAATGACAGTGTCTTACACTTTCATATGCTTTCAGAGTTTCATAACTTTATATGATTGTGTATCAGGTAGGGGTGTCAATGGACTGGGTTGGCCCGTCTGGCTTCTGGCCTTGGCTTGCCTCAGCCCGAGCTTGGGCTGTAGTATCAGGCCCGAGGGTTGAGTTTGGGCTTAAATTTCTAGCCCCTTTTGAATTCGGGCCGGGCTATGACTAAGACGCCCAAGAGCCAGAAAAGTTAATTCACTCAAGTAAAAGGGTTGCTGGCTCAGGTGGGCCCCATCATGATGTTTATGTGAAATCCACCCTACCAACAGGTGTCACCCTATGTTAGGCCCAGGCCTCAAAATTCATTCCTGTCCGTCCTGCAAGATCGGAAACAGTATGCAGGCAACCCTCACCCTCCATTCTCTCTGTTGGATGGGCCTGATCTTTTGGCTCCAGGCATGTGTTTTGGTGCGGTATTTAATGGTTGGAGTGGATTTATATAACCATTACTGCAGGCCTGTAGATATCAAGGGTAGATGTCTCTATTCCAACCTTTTTTCCTTGTGTGGTCCACTTGAATTACGGGTGATCTTGATTTTTTGCCCATTGACAGTGTAGGATTAAATGTAATAACCAGAGCGGATCTCACATACACATATTGGTGGGCCCACAAAAAATAAAGGTGGGTCCAGAGGAGAGTTATTTCGAGCTCACACTCCACAGCTATTTTCATATCATTATTGGGAACGCGGGTCATGGCTTCGTTGGGCTCCACCTCAGTGTGGATGCTGACCCGAAATCCACTCAGACCATCAGGTGCTCATGGCTCAAAAATCAAATGGAAATAAGCGAACTCTCTTGGTGTGGCCCACTTGAATAACGGATAGGCCTGATTTTTGGGCTCTATCTCTAAATATTGGTGTAGCATTTAATGGATGGATTGGATTTAATGTAATCACCTTGTCAAGGGTGGACATCTTTTGCAACCATTTCCTTTGGTGTGGTGCACTTGGATCATAGATCAAAACGATTTTTTCGCCATTAGCCTAAATGTAGGATTGCAAACCTAGTGGTTGGAGTAGATCTCACATGTGCATCACGGTGGTGTGTGCGTGCATGCTGCCATTTCTTCTTCTTCTTCTTCTTCTGCATTCAGGTGATTTTGTAAACATTCTATATGCTTGGGCTCAGGGGTGGGCCGGGACCTATATAAGCATTTCGGATGGGGCTTAGGTTGAACTATTTTGGCCCATCATGGGCCTCAGTCCGAGTTTGGGCTTACAATGAACAATGGGGTCGGGCTTGGAGTGAGCTTGGCCCGTCTCTAACCAGCCCCATTGACACCCCTAGTAACAACTTCAGAGACAAGATCTGAGGGGGGCCAAATCTGGTACTGCCAAGCTATTGTATCCTTGGTTGCATTAGAGAGTGAGGGTGGCCAAATCTGGACCGTCCATTCAATCCAGCTAAGTTCTCACAGGTCACTGGCTTGAAATTACACTAACCGGGAGGATTTTAACCATCTGGGCAAATCTTACAAAATGTGCAATCAGGATCATTTCAGCTATTTGAATCATTCATGTGGCGGGCACTAGGCTTGGATTCCTTAGGGTTCCAGGAATCACTTCAATCATATGATCCTGACCATCTCATCTCTGGCCAGGAGAATGGATGGTCACGGCTAAGTAGGTCAGGATTGTTCAAGCGCTGGTTGTCACATGATGGACAGTGATCAGGTTACCCAGCCATAGAGAAATGAACTCAGAAAGTGTTCCAGTCCTCTTACGGCATTTGGAACCATGTAGAGTCCCAACTGACCCATCTGGACGGCCCATTTGTTGCAACCCTCTAATCAATGGCCCACCAAAAGCTTCCAGTCCACGGTGCCATATGATGCTATTCTCAGGTTCGAACTGTTGTCGCATCGCACTTGTTAGAACGATAGCTTTGGATGAACGTGAATATATTCCATATGTACATTGGATGAGCTGCAGCAGCATACAATTTAGCATCCAGACATCAAGACCTTATTTTCATTCCGACAAAATCCCTACTTTTTCCGGACTTCACTAAAAGGAAAGAATATGACGACAACATGACTTGGCCATCAAATCAGTTTTAATAATTTGCCGAGTTGGCCACTGATAAAGAGTCTTTGAACTGTGACCGTAATTCCTTAAAAAGACACCTAACTTTAACCTTTCGATTAATGTAAAACCAAAGCCACAAATGCAGTTCAAATTAAAATATTTGTTCTCAGGACCAAGCGGATATGAAAAATGACATTATAAAAGAACGGGTGTTACATTGACAATATTCAGCACCTTCGGATGTGTCTTTGTAAGTTTCCATAAGATATAAATCCTACTGCAGGGTGTGTATAATTGCAAAGGTAGCTATAGCTCGCAGTGGTCTCGACTCTTCAATTGAGACAAGGATCTTCATATGATCGGTGTCCTTGGTGAATATACCTCATCAACATAACCATCCATGAAAATTCAATTATCGGCGAGTACTAGCATGTGAATGGTTGGAACTGCTGCAAAATCAGTAACATCCTCCAACCTTTAAAAAAAACAAAAACAAAAACAGTAGAAAAACAGTAGCACCTGGAAATGACTGAAGGAGCTCTCGTCAGAATGTTGATGTTTTAAAGAGTTTATGGTAGTTATACCTGTGATCGATGTATTATGGACCAATCGATCTTAAACACCGTACCGCCTTAGAACCTTGCTCAAGGTTGGCATTACATTGTATGCTTGGTAGGATCTTCTCAATTCAATTATTGAGCCCACCTGAAGAAGGAAAAAAACAAAAGACAAAACTCAACAGGCTGCAGTTTACTCTTGTTGTTTGTTTGTTACCCAGTAAACTGATTTACACGAGGCACTCTATTAGGTCCCGATGCTTCAGAATGTGAACAGTGTCCTGATGCGCTAGCCCGCATGAATGAAGTTCACCATTCATTGGCAAGATAGCTGATCTAATGGGCCCTACCATGGATGACAGATGCTCCAAAAAACTCCCAGATAAAGAGTGAAAAACTCTTGATCTCCTAGAATAGTCCAATGACGAAAAACACAAACTATAAATATGTAGCTGAGGTTGCAAGTAAGCTTGGTTGGCTCAGGCCCTGTTCCAATCCACGCTGCTTTGGGCCTGGTTTGATCTGAGCCTCAAGGCCTGCAGGATGGATTCAGGTTTGATTTTCAGGTCTAGTAACTAGTTGGGCTGGACGTAGGCCGGTAGACGCTGAAAGGCCCAACAAGTAGGCACAACCTGCATCGACTAATTTAACATGTGGGCTGAGCATTTGGCTAGTGGGACCAATCCACCCAAACCTGAATCTTTATATCAGGAGTTGGGCTGGGCCTGAACATGCTTCACTATCTATAGCCCGCTCCTGAAGCCTGAGAATTGGTGGTCATGTGTATGCAGCACCTAGATCACACCCATACCCATGCCCTAGTTACATAGCACATAGCTCATCATATCATTGATTTTTCCCATAAATGCATTTTGGTGAAGTTGGGAATAGTAAATCATGAATCTTTGAGTACATCACTAATGATAAGAAACAGGTTTAGTTGTGTTGTACTCACAATGATTAGGACTGATGTAAATCCTATTGCGAATCCCTCATTGATACGGCGTAAATAATGATCAAGCAATGTCGATGAAGTGGCCAAGATACTTAACAATAGTCCACCTGCATTATTTTAACGGAACAAGAGATAAGGATGTGAACGACACGAAACTAGTAATATGTTAAACAATAGGCAAGTATAAAATAGAAGCTATATTTTATTTTTTCCAAACAATTTATAAAGTGAAAGAGTACCCCAAAAACGTGTTGAAGCCTGAATCTTTGTTAGATACTCTACTGTCGCCCTTCCAGGCTTTATATTTGGAATTCGGGCGCCCATTTTGGTCATGTAATCAGCTATTTCTTTAGGTAGGTTGGCCTGCACAAGTGCAAACATGACATCTTTATGATATGTCTAACATAAAAAATATGAGTCATCATGTTGGAATTACGATCCTAAGAATGTAAAAGACTTGCTAACTGTTTTTCCCTACAATTAATATTGAGCTGTAAAAATTCTGGAAGTTTTATTAAAACCCCAATTGCTTAAATCATCGAAGTGGTCAAACTTCAAGTATTAGCAACCCAATTAGACGAGAATTTTCTCACAGAACTCGGATTTCCTTGAACTGAGTGATCAGTTGTAAAAACTTGACGAGTTGTATTAAAATGGCAATATTTGGGTCAATCATAAACTCATCTCAATCTTTAGCAGAAGCCAATTTGCTCAGCAAGTTCTTCCAAGAACTGGTAGAGGTCTTGAAGAAACTGAAGTTTTCTTTTAAGGTTTCTATCTGATGAGGAATCTCATAATTTCAACGGCCTTAGCACCGTCAACCAATAAATGCACCCATGCAACTGCACAGACTAAAAGACCCCCATTTTGCCCATTATCAGATTGCACTCCTGATATTTGCTTGTCTTTTCCAATTTTCCCTTTCATAGAACCCTAGCTCTCTTGCCACTTTCCTTCTCTTCCCATCCCTCCATCCCTTTAGGTCCATCTGACCTTTCCCCAAACCCTAGTCCCTAAATCTTAGCCATATCTGGATCTAATAGATCACCACTTATAGATCCCTATAGTTTACTATTTTTCGTTTTCTTGGTTTCTTCGTCAACACTTTTTAAACGATTTTTTTTGGTTACCGAAGTGCACAATTCATCTGACTTCCAAATTAATTTGACCAAGTCAACTAGCTCAAAGGGCTCAACAGTATCCGAGCAGATCCTCAGTTCTTCAGAGCTGCATCATGTCTAGGGCTGTCAATGGGCCGGACCTGGGTTTCACTTTGACCTGATGTAAAACTGATGAGTATGGGCCTTTTCAAACAGCCCTACTCAAAATCCTGATTTTGGTCAGCCATAAGTGGATGGTGCTTTGGGTGCAAAGCACCAATCACAAAGAATATTAATAGTTATTGATTGAGGAATGCTGGCCCGGCCTGTTTACAGCGCTAAACATGTGATTATCAAAGTCTTTGCAAAAAGCAAAAAGTAGATGACATATAATTTGGAATATTTCTCAAAGCATCAAATGTAAAACTTATCATAGCCATATCATAATATGCTAACCAAGCATTTGTTTCTCATGAATAAAGAGAAACCACATAAGAGGATATCATAGTGAAACCAAGGTGTAATGGCAGCATGTCGAAATGCACTTAAAGTAATGGACGCAACTAGACAACAAATATTAACAGACTAGATCAACCAAGTCTCGGGTTCGAGCCCAACTTACCACAAACATACATAATCTATCTAGACAGATGTATGTATGTAGATACATAGATGGATAGATAGATGTGTGTGCGCGTGCATGTGTGCGCGCACGCATGTGTGCGGACTTACAGTCTCCTGCGAGCTGGACCTTAACGGGGCTTACGTGCGTGCAAAGGGCTCTGTTGTTTGAGTGGGCCCCACTGTAATGTGTTTCCAAAATTCACTCCAACCCTTAACTGCATAACACAGTTTTAGGCCTAGGGCTCAAAAATCAGCCCCATCCGTGATTCGAGTGGGCCATACCAAGAGAAACAGTTGGGAGGGGAGTGCCCACCCTTTATTTTTTACAGGGCCCACCCTGATGTGTACGTGAAATCCACTTTGACTTGTACATGCGGCATCCCCTGTTAGGCCCAGGGCCAAAAAAATCAGGCTAACATATGATTCAAGTGGGCCACACCAAAGGAAACAGTTGGGAGAGACGTCTACCATTGATTTTTTATAGGGCTACCATGATGATTATGTGAAATCCACACAAACCATTAGGTGCCACACAAAAATTTAGTCATGGGACCCAAAATCAGGCCCATCCATAATTCATGTGGGCCACACCAAGGGAAATAATCTAGAGGGTGGGCATCGCCCTGTGCCCTGATTCCAATTGTGTGGCCCCCCTGAATCATGGTTGGGGTTGGATTTTGATCCCTAGGCTTACAACTGAGTCATGCATCTGGTGGTCAAAGTGGATTTCCGAAACACATCATGGTGGGGGCACACATGTGTGTGTGTGTGTGTGTGTGTGTGGGTAACTTGTTGATTCTAATCAACCTATGTAATAGTCTACTACATTGCACCTGTGGGAGTGTTGCGCTCTCACTGCTGGTCCCAAGCCCAGATAGAGGGTTGCATCAAGTTGGCAGACAGCGTCAAACTTGTGCCATAACTTCCCAACATGAATCCAAACAATAGTTGAATGACAGAAAAGGATTCATGTAGCTGACCCCAGTTAGTTGGGATCAGGCTTAGATGATGATGACATCACTCACTAATATATAAACAGACAAGATTTAGAGATACATAGGCAGCATATGCAAAAGATACCGAATAGGATAAAATTTAAGGCCTTGGTAAACAGAGGCAATCTAGGAAACAAGTGGGAAAACACCCATGCCATACGGGCAACCTTATCCACATACTCTAATAATCAGAGAATTCTCAGAGCATGACCCAATTTCCTTTATATAGAGGAGAGAACATAACATATAAGCACACACACAAATGGAGGACAGAGTTCACTAAACGATACAAGATAAAGGGACATGCTGATAAATAAAACTAAGATGCAATGAGCTATTATTAAAGACTCACAATCGAGCAACTTCATTTCAAAGGCAAAGACCACATGATCCAGTCTAAACACTACTTTTCATTCTGGGAGAGGAAATCCTGAGATGAAACTAGAAGGCAACAGAAACAGATAAACCAGCTTCTAGTTTTCATTTCTAGAGTGGCAAGTGCTCAACACCTTGTGCTTCTTCATGTTCCCGCAAGATCCAATTAAATATCAAACCCTATCATTAAAGCTGTCCCGGGAAAGCATGAATTTTCAGTGAAACTGTGGGAAATAGAGATTATGGAGTGAAATAATACGGTAGTAACTAGTAAGCTTCCTATTGGACAAGTCATTTTAGGTCAACACTTTCAAGCTTGAAGGGAATTTCTTCCGAGATAATCATGCAAAAGAACTGTTGAATAGATATTGTAATCATATCATGGTTGTCAGCCTGTCTGAGGCCTGTAGATATTCCCAATGCTGTGGCTATGAAGATGACATGAAGGACCAAATGGGGCAAGAATGGATTGTGAGAATTTAAAAGAAGAATCCTAATGCTAGGTCTGCTGCTGCTTTTATTGACATGCCCACAGACCAGTGACTATTGAAAGTGAAACCACAGCTCAGGAGGTGTAGCCGTGCTCATCTGCTGATCTTTCAGGAAAATTCATTTGAACTTGCATATGTAGTTCCAAAGTGTAAGCTTGCATGTAACAACAGAGATGAGAATGAAAAAGTCAGGGAATGTCATGCTACTGGAGAACCTTGCTGTACTTAGACAAATTCTTTTTATGTTTCTACCTAGTGCAATAATCATAAGAATGTTTGGCATCATTATGGAGATCTTATCAGACCATGGAGTTGGAAACAAACTACAACACGCTTGAAGCCAATCGAACCATAACAGAAGTTGAGACACATTGATTAATGTCCTTTCAAATAGAAGAAAGCAGTAGAGCTCAGAAATAATCCTGTAACTTTCCTTTTATCAAAAGAAAAATCTTTATGGCATGGCCAAAACATAAACCAATCAAGAGATTCTATCCATTTATCTATACTCCACTGCAGAATAGATTCAACATCTGGAGAGGAAGCTAGAGGCTTCATCCTGGAGCTAGGCTTCCAACTGCCAATTAGATAAAGAATGAGGATCATCCCACCTACTAGCTACAGATACAGGCCCAGGCCTGAACCAGCCCAGTAATCAAGCACTTGGCCCAACAGTGTTTAGAAAAGCCTGGCCGGGTGGACCAGCTTGTGAGACCTTTACACAGACATAACTCTGGGCTTGCCCAACTCAGGCCTTGGTCCAGCGTTTGGACCAATAGACCACCTGACCAGACTGCACATGGACTGGCCCAGCCCAGATGCAACATGACTAAACCAAGTTTCGAGAGAGAGAGGATTAGGAAAATGCATGAATAACATTGGGGGAGGAGCTTTTACGAAGCAAGAGAGAGACTGGAAAGTATCTCGGGAAGCGGATTTTTCTTTTTTGATTGTTAAAAGAGTCACGCGGATGAATCCGAGAGAAGAATGGTCCGAAGGTTGGATATTCGCGACAAGCTCTACCTTCCTCCCCCACCGACATCTCAGCCAACTGGATCGAGGCATTTAGTCGAGAGCAAAGGAAAACAGCTGCCCGACCAGATTGAATCCCACCAACGGGAGGAATCAGGCGACAGAGAAAGATGGACGATCATCACCAGAAAGGAAAGAAGCAAAAGAAAAGGGCGTCTTCCTCCTGAATCCCCCACTATTCTCGTGGATAGATTTCCCCTAGAATGGAAGAAAACCTTCTTAGTATGTTTCAGCCCCATGGTATCATCACAGAGGTTGTCATTCCTCGAGACAGACGGCACAATATCCCTAGGGGATTTACCTTCGTTCGCATGTAGACAGAAGAGGCTCGCCTTCGAGCAACCGAGGGGGTAGGTGGACAACAGTTCAAGGGGAGAAGAATATTAGCGCAGAGAGCTCATTTTGGTTCGAGCAGAAAAAAGGACATGGTCTTTAAAGGTGGTAGGAAAGCTCCGGCAAAGTCCGTTCCTCAGGGGGGTGATTGGGATTCGCTAGAGGCCAATCCCCATCATCTCCGTTCGAATAGGGCGTGAGATGCAAAATATGTGAACAAATCGAGGCCAATAGATAGGGGGAAATCGAAGTTGGTGTGGATCCCCAAATCATACTTAAGAGGCCGTAACTAGCAAGAAGAGTCCTCCAGTGCTGGTGCATTGCTCTAGTTATAACCTCGATTCCAAGGGGGATCCCACGATTTGGGCGTGGATGGAACAAGGCGGGGAGCATCCGGTTGTCAGAGTCAAGTCTGATGTTCTCCAAGGAACTTGGACCCAATTTCTTCATTCTCTCCTACTCATCACCAGGAAAGGAGTCTCCTTGGTGGATGTTCTCTCTTGGCTAGAGATTTGTTGCAAAATCAAGGCAGACAATTGCATTATCAAACCCTTGGGTGAGTGTGAACTTTGGGTCTACCTCTACCCCAGCGTTAACATGAACCAAGCGATAGCCGCAGGTTCTTTTTCCAAGGACGGCCTGATCATGGAGGTTCATAGATGGAACAATAGATCCCTATTCGGGGAATCTGATGTTTCCTTCTTGCTCTGGGGCATTCCATTGGAACTGTGGGGTTGGAGAGGTGTTCAGAGCCTTGGTTTCCTGACTGGGTCAAGTTCTGGAAATCGACAGGGATACCATCGCTGGGTTAGATATTAGTATAGCCAAGATCCGAGCAAGGAGAAGAAGCTTCCTCAAAGATTCTCCCTCAATCACGCTCAAGATCTCGCCCACAGGCAGGCAGCGAGGAAGATGGAGCACTTTTTCGGTGCTCCCATGAGACTCTGAATTTTACGGAAACTCCGAGGGGCGAAATGTGGCAACAAATGCTCGAACGAGCAGGATCGGAGCAACACGTGGAGGAACCCGATCGGGTCTCTCATCCCGAATGATGGTTTTCGCAAAGGCAGAGAAGTGGCTTGGGGTGGAGTCACCGAGGATTGAGAGGACTGACGGGCTCGAGAGGTGGCTCGGGTGCTTGGTCAGGCTCGGAAGGAAGATATTTTCCCTACAACGTCTCGCTCAAGGTTAGATGATAGGCTTGGAGCCGAGCCTCCAGCTAGACCAAACACATGCCAGCTAGCTGGTTCTTCTTTCTATCCCACCCGTTCAATCGGGGATGGCAAACTGGATTTCAAACATTTAGCGGGTGTGGCGGCAAGCTCCCATCTCTCACACGATTCTCTCTCCTCAAACGTGTGAGGTGATTCTACCTATTCTTTTCCATCACGTGGGTTTAGTGAGGCATGTGCCAACTCCCTTTTAATCGATTTTATTCCTAAGCCTCTTGGGCCGCTCGAGTCGCGTGTGCCTCTTTTTCCTTCAAACCATTCTATTAGTAGGGGACTTTCGACAGAAGACAGAGAGGCCATCTGCTTTCCACATGCTCCATTCTCTTCAGCAGCCATTGCCCTCTCCCTGGTTCTCCCAACGACGCTAGCCCACTTGTTATCATCCTAGACTTCGTAGATCGCCCTCGTCCCCTCCCCGAAGTAGCACTGCCTCTCAAGCCTTGCGATTCTCTCTCAGATAAGGGTGATACCTCTAGGGAGATTATGCTGGAGGAGTTTGCAGATTCTCTCAACGTAACCCCTCTTCAAGTGACCAAGGATTTTTCCTCTAGAGTCCTTAGCTCTCCTCCTATCCCCACGGCTGAACCTCTTTCGAATTCAGAAGCCTGTGCAATGTCAGAGGCGGTAAGGAATGGTATAAAGATATGCTTGAAAGAGTGGGGAGATCCACTAGCCTTACTTTTGGGGCAAAAGATGACGATGTCCATGCCTTCATGAAGTTTGTCGAAGACCGCAGTAAGCAAAGATTGAGGGTTATGTCGAAACAGAAATCATGACCAAAATTCCTGACAGGTTGGAGGGAACTCCTCAATCTCGAAAGTAAGATAAACTATGATTCAAATAGTTCATTCCAGAGGACATTTGCCCAAAGAAGCTATGGGAGCAACATTCATAGATCTCATACTGAAAAGAGAAGGCCCAGAATCGCTCTGAGATTTTAGGCCTGTTAGCCTTATAGACTGCCCCTACAAAATCCTAGCCAAAATATTGGCTTCCAGATTCAGGAAAGTGCTGACATTGGCCATTTCGAACAACCACGGGGCTTTTATCACTGACAGGCAAATTCTGGATAGCACGTTATTGGCCAATGAATGCATTGATCTCCAACACAAGGAAAAGAAACCTGGTGTGGTGTGCAAACTCAACATCATAAAAGTGTTTGATCATGTGGACTGGGAATTCTTGAGATATATGTTGTGTAGGTTGGGCTGTGGTGAAAGATGGATCGGTTGGATAGGGGCATGTGTCTTTGGCATCTTTTTCAGTCCTAGTAAATGGATCTCCTAAGGGCTTCTTCAAGGCATCGAAGGGCCTTAGGCAAGGTGACCCTCTTATCTCCTTTTTTATTCACAGTGGTGGTAGAGGCATTGAGCGCTATGCTTATGAAAGGTCAGCAACTTCATCTTATATCAGGTTTTTGCAGCTCCACTTCAAGGCCAATCATTTCCCACTTGCAATTCGCAGATGATAGACTTCTGTTTTGCGAAGCAGAGCTGGCGAAGATGGATAATTTATGAAAAAATTTGGGTTGATTTAAAGAGGTATCTAGGTTGAATATTAATGCGCATAAAAGCGAGATCTTGGGGATCAATCTCCCCAAAGAATAAGCGTGAGAGTTGGCAGCTATTTTCGATTACAAAGTGGGGTCCTTTCCATATTCATATTTGGGGTTGCCCCTATGAGTGGGAAGACCCCCTAAGCACTTGTGGTACAAGGCCATTGAGAGATTCGAATGGAAGTTGTCTACATGGAAAGGAGGCATCTTTCTTTAGCAGGTCGCATCATTCTCATCAAATTGATCCTCTCCAATCTCCCCTTATATTTCATGTCTCTCTTCAGATGCTTGAAATCAGTTTTGCATAAACTTGAGAAGCTGAGAAGGGATTTCTGATGGCATGGGGTGGAGGATAAGCACAAATTTCATCTTCTATGCTGGAGTGACGTTTGCTGTCATCTAAGCCAAAGGGGGGTGCGGGGATTAGGGACCTCGAGTCTATGAATCGCGCTTTATTGGGTAAATGGAAATGGAGGTTTGGGGTCGAAGAAGGTAGATTGTGGAGAGATTTCTTAGCCCATATGTATGGGCTCGAAGACTGAGGATGGGAGACTAAAAAATCCTCTTTTCGCCGGGTCTCTGCTATTTGGAAGGCCATCCTTGCAGTATCTCTTTCTGTTATTGCTTCTTCATTTTTTTTTCCCTGGGAAGCAGCGATCGTATCAGGTTTTGGGAGGACCCATGGTGTGGGACCAGCCCTCTTCAAGGAGATTTCCCAGCCTTGGCGGCTCTATCCATGCAGAAGGACATTAGAATGGATCGATGTTTTTCGGCAGAGGGTAGCGGAGCTTGGTGTCCCCCGTGCTGAAGGGGGCTGACGGACGACAAGTTTGCTAGGCTTCTTTTGTGACTTCAGCACTATTATCCCTCTCCAGATTCGCCCAACTCCCTGATGTGGCCAGCAGCAGCCTCAGGTTTTTTCTTGGTTGGTAAGTAGGAAACGGATCTTGACAGAAGATAACTTACAAAAGAGGCCTGCCGAATATTTTCTTGACGAGTATGAGCAACGCCGAATCTGTAGACCACCTTCTTATTCACTGTCCATTTGCTACCCAGTTGTGGAACCATATGTTCACGCTTTTCAACATCGCTTGGGCCATGCCTAGTTCAGTTCCGATTTTTATGCGGGCCTGGCATGGTGTTCGTCTAACGAAAGAAAAGGCGGCAGTGTAGAGGCTGATTCTTTTAGCCGGTTTATGGAATCTGTGGACTGAACATAATGCAAGCTGTTTTGATAACAAGAGATCTTCTCTAGTCAAGTTTTTAAGGAAGATGGTAGGGGATGTAATCGAATGGGCTAGGGTACGCCTACAGTTAGATCTGAATTCAGTCTGTTCCGAGGTGTAACCTCCAGGTTTTTGTATTCTTTTCCCTGGTTTTGCCAGGCTCTCTTCAATAAAATTCATTCATAATCCTTCAAAAAAACACACATTGGGGGAGAAGAGGCAAGGAAGACTGAGGATGAAGGGTGTGGAATGGGTAAGAATACAGACAACAATGGATCTAAATAACTCGCCCTTTGTAATCATTAGCATACTATGCAAGAAACTACCAAAGAAAAGATTTCAAAAGTAAATGTTAGATAATAGAAGAACAACGTGAGTGCAAGTGCATCGTTAAGATGACATAATTAAAAATACTTGATATTAGGTTCAGAAGATGCTTACAATGTCAAATATATTGAATACAAAGACGAAAAATGCATAGATTGAATAGAAAACCCAAGGTGCTGCACCAACGGAAGTGTCTGGGTTAAGTATCTCCTTCACGTGTTCCCAGAACGGAGAACCAAGAATGCTGCCATATAAATGCTCCATGTTATAAGGTTTTTTTTTATAGCACATAGAAGCAAACAAGAACCCTATCAAAATTATGGCAAAATGAAATCTGCAGATGTATAATGACCTTGCCAGAATGCCAGGAAAAGCCAAGAGATAGGTGGTGGTGAGGACAGGCTGCATCCCTTGAGGATTAATGTTGAAAGGGATATAGGGCTCCACCTCAGTAATTGGGGAATCATCTCTATCCAAGAAAAAAGGACGCAATGTCAATTGTCAATATGAGCTTATTGCATTTGCAAAAACCGCTGATGGTATAGCGGCATGATTTATGGAACTTGTTATTGCTCTCCATTCACACACACACACACAATAAAAAATAAAAAATAAAAAAAAAACGAAAACTCTTATATCTATCTGCTATAGTTGGAAAGTAATCTCAGACATGCGAACAAATCTGCTGAGATAATTTTAGATTTGATTACTCTCAAGTTGCAAAGAAAAATTAAATAGGAAACAATATGATCTGTGATTTTATGCTATAGAATCCATACAAAAGTTACTAATCTCTAAACCGTCTAACATAGAGTATAGACTCAGATATGCCACATTACTGTTACTTAGAAAAATGATTTTAAAAAGAACCCTGGCCCTTTGACCGTTTGGAATTATCATTAAGCTAACATTTGAACCACATTAGTAAAGCATGTAAATGGCCAGTAAAGCTGAGTGTCTGGGGAAGTATTGAGGTCCACGTCAGCTGAAGTAGACTGTTTATTTTGGAAGGAAGAAATCAGAGGAGCAATCTAACCAACCAAGACAAGAATAAACAATTCGGCTGTAAACTTGTGTCAGTTCTTTGAAACTTATCTGTAAAGAAAATATACCAGGGCATCTGTTTCAGACCTTATAGTGCTTTTCTATGCCCTTATAAGGGATTTTTATCTAGTCAATTTTAATTTCATGTTTATATTACACTGGTAACTTAACTTGTTTTTTACATGAACCCTCCATGGATGCTAGCTATGTTTTTCCATGTCCTAACCATTCACTGTCAAAGTGCTTTAAAGTTGCTCTATTTTTACAATGTACAAAAGTGAGCAAGATATTCAAAATGGTTATGCAACAGCCATTACAGCCATTAAGGAAAAAAAATGCCCGTAATGGCCTGTTACGGGGCTGATAAGTTTATATATATATATATAAAGGCTGTAACGGCCTGTATTGTAACAGTAATTATGATACCTTGAAAGTAAGACAACACATGAATCTCCAACTCCTTCCCTTTTCCCAACATTGGTTAAGGATTAAATAGTCTTTTTCCCCTTTGCACCTTTTGGAAGAATTCTTTCCATCCTTTCAATTTCAGATTATTCCTTCTCCTTTAATCTTTCTCCTCTTCTCTCTTTTTTTTTTTTTTTCTTCTTCGGTCTCAAAGGATGAAAGATCCATAACTCCTTCACCCTTCTCACTCTAAATCAGAAACCCTTATACCTCAAAAAGAACCAAAGCTTAGCCTTGACTCGTCTTATCCCTACCCCTCTTTCATTTTCTATTTCTCTAACTAGGCTTCATGGCATTCTTTATGATTTGCTTTTCTTCCACATTTTCTTTACTGCCACAACCAGTTGTTATGAAAGTCTCCTTCGCGGGCCACCTCAATGGCACATATTTTTTTTTAAAATAAAATGAAGAATTTTATTAAGAAAAAGAAAAAGAGAGAAAATTATTTACAACAAAGACGCTCAATACATGAGGGAGAGAATTGCACCTATCAAAAGTCTATATACAAGAAGCCCAACCCTTGGCATTGACTTTGGCCCAGATAGCCCTATTGTTCCTTTCACCCCAGATAGCCCAAATTCCACCAATTCTTGAAGCACCTATTGTTCCTTTCACCCCAGATATCCCAAATTCCACCAAAAAAAAAAAAGCCTTGAAAGAATTCTTCCATAGAGCTTGGCGCCACCCACGGAATTCTAAAGATGGGCAAAGAATTTGTCTCACACTTCCCTAGCGAAAGGACACGAAATAAAGAAATGATCCACTGATTTTGTGCTCCTCATGCACATCAAGCACACATTTGGAAGCACCATTTTCCTCTTTTGAAGATTATCTATGATTGGCATTTAGTTTCTTCCACTTAACCAAGCAGACGCTGCCGCCCCCGCAGGAGCCCTGCACTTCCAAACAAAGGCCAAGCTTTGCCCTTGATTCCCATGCATCTCTTCCTGAATCAGATTTAGTCACTCCTGAATTGTGAACAGCTAAAGCTCCCAAGAATGAGAAGGAAAATGTGAAGGCTGAAAGGAATCTGGAGTTCAAAGTGTGGACCGTAAAAATAAGTTAGTCAGATTTTGTAAGGTAATGAAGTGGAAGAAAGTAGAGAAACATTAAACCTTGGAAAGGACCATCCGCGAATCTCTGTTTGGCTGGAGCCCTCTTCCTCTCCTGCATATGATCCTCATGGAGATGGTCTCCCAGGGAACTCCGTAGGGGAAGGTGTAAAGGCTGTTGGTTACTCTTGCGGAGCACAGCAATCCAGTCAGCCAATCGTAGCATAACATGTGGACGGGCACGTGACAGATGGTCTTGCTAGTCCTCGGGGAATCAACCACAAGGATTACTTGATCTTAGTTTCGATCCCATCCATTGGTTTTCTAGCCGATCCAGCCATTGATTGGGCTTGTCCTATGGCCAATCCTGCTCCCTTGCCATGTATCTCCTCAAACAATCACCTGTCATTAATCACCTATCATTCTTCAACAGTCAGGATGAAAGAGGCAATTTCCAGAACTTCTGCCTAGGCCAGAGCGTTTCTGCAGAAGAAGCCGCTAGGCATCTGCACTCTTGCATCAGGCGTCAAGCAGCGACCCTCTAGTTGCCACGCTACATGGTGATGGAAGAATTCCTAACAATTGGTCGCGAACTCCCAGCTACCATTCTTCCTCATCAGTCTTCTCTACCCTCAACCTCATCTCTTCCCTTTGCCTCATTCGAGCAAGAGGCCAGGACATGGGCCTTAGTTCCTATGGGTTCAGATACTCCAGGCCGTCTCACCCCGTTTTGCTGATTAACCTGACAACCATTATTGATAATATGCCTCCTCTTCAATCCATTACAAATGAATATCCTCTTCCAGAATTCCATAAAAGCTCAAAACCTGCTCACAATTAGTGTTCGAAATATCAGTATCACGCTATGTATCGCACCCTTGGGATACAGATACGTATCGGTTATCGCACGGGATATATCATTTGTATCGCATAATTTATCATACTTTTTGGGAAACATGGGGAAACATTGGGGAAATGGTTGAATTTTTTAATGAAACTTTGAGGATTGTTAAAAAAGCCCTTAATACACGCTTTTAAATCATAACATCTCGAAAAAAAAAAGAAAAAAAGATGCACATAATAAATTTCCTTCGT
The DNA here is from genome assembly GCF_029962835.1 of Magnolia sinica. Lineage (NCBI taxonomy): Eukaryota > Viridiplantae > Streptophyta > Magnoliopsida > Magnoliales > Magnoliaceae > Magnolia > Magnolia sinica. Next base: position 68,259,596 of record NC_080586.1, on the reverse strand, counting down.
ATATGGTCCTAAGCTATGCGATGTTTAACTGAACTAATGCAACTATATTTAAATTGAATGCATGACATTTATAAATATATCAAAGTCATGTATGAAAACACAACCAATTCATAGAAAAGCAAAAGAAGTAAAAATTGAAAAATATACATATCAATGATGGGGACTGGTTGTGCCCTAGACTCACATAAAGTTGCACGGTTGCTCGTAATCATCGTCTCCATCTCGGCAGGGCTGGGAATAGTAATGCTGCTCCTTAAATCGACAATATTGTGCCCAGGTCATAGTAGAGTGGTATCAGTTAAGATACTCCTTGACATAACACTGATACTCATCCTCTCCGAACTGAATCAATACGTCCATCGTGGGTACTGCGTAATCGTCACAGTTTGTGTCTGATATGGATTTAGGAAGGGCACATATGAAGCTCCTTAATATCCATATTGCTGGCCATATCCATACCGTTGCTCATATCCCTACCCATATGCAGAAGTGAACTCCTGACCATAGTTGAAAAATGATGTGTCGTAATTGCTGGAGTCACTCGCCGCATATTCACTAGGTCCATATACATGCCCATACTGTGGCACGGAACTCGAGCTACTCTCATGTGTTTGTGATCCAAATCCATGTTGTGGCTTGTAACTCAAGCTCCCTTCCCTCGTTCGTAATCCAAATCTAGAGCAACCTCGCCTGTCATGAACGCCTGTGTCCCTCATGCATTTTGCCAACAACTCAAAATCTAAAAGTTTCTGAGTCTGCTTTTTCTTCAGTAGCTTTTGACGCGTGTATGTCTTATTGTAAAAAAGACAGGATCGTGGTTCTCTTGGACAAGAATCATGGTCAGGGTCCTGCGTGGCATGATCGAAATTCTCCTTCTCAGTGAAAAGGCTAAGAGGCCTCTTATCCTAACTCCCACCCGAACTGCCACCATCCCCGTCACCATTATCACCATCACTGGACCCATCCCCCGCATCACTCTTTAACTTAGTCTCGGTGTCAGAAAATGTCTCCCCGCCATGTGTCCCGCGTGATAGTGACTACCGCGGGCTGCCCTCCAGACTCCTCGTCAATGGAATGCCTTATCAGGAGACCTCTGCTGCTCCACATGTGTGTCAACATCAATCCCTTGTATCTCTACCTCCGCCGCAACATGTGGCTCTGGTCACCCATCCAAGGTATCCAAGTCATCTGACCTAACCCATTGGTAAATTGGGTCATCCTCCTCATCCTCAACATATGCATGTTGTCCGACTATCATCAGGTCCAGTGGGTCTTCCTGCGCTTTTCTTCTTGCTTCTGCGCGGAGCAGCCTCTCTCATAACTTCATATTGTAGTCATAATACACTAGCTTCTGAAATCACTTATACCCTAGTCTATTACGTTTATTTGTGTGGGTGAGGGAAAACGTACTCCAATTCCTTTCACAGGGTGACAAGGACACCGTCTATGCAAGCACACGGACAACCAATCGATGTCAAACCTTGCAGTCCCGTACATGGACCACCATTCGCTTGCATATCATAAAATTCTTTCATTATTTTAGATTTTCCAAAATAATATGAAATTTAAGTTTACTGCAGTAACTCACATGCCAACATGGTGTTCCTTAACTTCACTGCGGGTTACTTTCGTCAACCTCCTTTTCCAAGTTACTTTTAATTCTCCAGGTTACTTTTGTCAACCTTCTTACCAGGTTACTTTCGCCAACCTCCTTTTCCAAGTACTTTTAATTCTCCAGGTTACTTTCGTCAACCTGCTTTTCCATTCTTCGTAATCATGAGAGGCGAAAGCTCTCGTAACCCCTGTCTATATTTAAGGAGGCTACTTAAGGCGATATAATTTGTGGCGAACCGCGTCACCCCAGTAGCGCACTATATCTCCACCACACCTCTCGCACATCACGGCTAATAACCATATGTGTTTGTATATGAAGTTTGTGATGAGCCATGCATTAGTAATTATAATCTTCACTGACGACCTATCCCCGATCGCCTCTAGTATGAGATCGATGCAATGGGCTGTGCAGGGGGTTCAATACATATGATACAAATGCACTCCCATTGTCCGTAACAAACTGCATAATGTTTATCCTCCCAACATCTTGCATGACGTTGTGCATTAGCTTGTAATCGCAGTTAAAATTTTTAATCTTATTACTCGCATCTATAGACTTTAGGAACACCGCTCGTCCCCTGCAATAGACCATAAAATGTATGACCGACATCTTCGTCAGTCCAATCCAATCGTCACATATGACGGTGCAGCCGTACATCTCTCATGACTGCTTATACGAATCGACGTATGTCTTTATTTCTGCATATTCATCATCCAAATACTTCCTCATGATTTCAAAGGGTGTGGGTGGCTACACACCCTCACCCCTATGCTGCACTGCACTTATCGTATTTTTGAAGTTCGGGCTTGCTACAGCATTCGCGGGGATTTGATCTATATTAAAAACTTCGTTATAAACTTTCTAACTTTCTTCTTCACATCCCCTCCACTAAACATCTCATTTATTTTCTTTTGTGTCCCTCTCACCTCTTTGTACATCCTTGGATTTGAAGGTAGATCCGGCACCCGCATGCTGTTACTACTGCCCATGCCCCATAATCCTCCCCGCCTACTACCCTCCCCTCACCCACCCCTAACACTCCCACCTACTCCACTACCCCCTGCCACACTCCCCCCACCACGCTCATGGATAGACCCCTCAAATCTACGCCTACTCGTGTCTCACTACCTATCATGATCCATCTCCCACTGATCCCGCATAGACTCTTGAATTGTGTGTCTATATTCAGGATCATCATCGCTATCAAAATCCACTACATCCTCCCCACCTACATATGGTGCCCGCCCTAACTCCTCCCTAATGTCCATCTCCCGTGCATGTCATTCATCTTTTGTCTTTACATTTTTTTCAATATGGCCCTCATCTCTTCTCGCACATCTTGTGGGCACTTAGGACAATTCACAACATTGCAATACCCTCCCGCTAAATGCTCCTTCAAGCGGGTTACCCCACCATTCCTCGATACATGGCCACATAAATTACAAATAGTCTCGAATCAATTACCGGGAATGGGCTGGGCGTACTCCCACCCTATATCAGGTTGTCTCCCTCCTCTTCCTCCCGACATCTTTTATCTGTAAACGAATATTATGTTAATACTTGTTAGGGCCCACCTTGGTGCATGTGTTGTATATCCATTTATCCGTTGAGTGATGACCCTTCCACTCGGCATCATTGGATCACTAAAGCTGACTTTCGTCCCTGCTTGACGAGTGGGTCTTGCAGTCAAGCTCCCTTCTGCCTTTGCGCTCGAGGGCCAATCTCCATCCGGCCCGAGGAAATCTTTGCACGCCTCCGTTACCTTTTGGGAGGCCTACGCCCCATACAGCCCTATAGAAACTGTCAACTTGAGACTGTCCCTTGGCCCATAAGTCCTGACACAAGGTTAAAATTCTAGCTCTTCCAGATTGGTATCTCACTGATGGCTCCGGCCCCCCCGAAAAAAGGCCTTCTTCGCCTTCCACCTAAGCTGCGCAGGAAAGGCCAAAGCCAATCCCAGGGAACAGTAAAGCTTCATAAGGTCTTTCTGTCCAGGTGCAAGTAGTCCGCATCTTCACAGACATGTCTATTTCATCGAGCTTCTCTCTGAGACGGTGCCCAGATAGTTATGCCTTTCGTGCGGGTCGGAACTTACCCGACAAGGAATTTCGCTACCTTAAGACCGTTATAGTTACGGCCGCCGTTCACCGGGGCTTCGGTCGCCGGCTCCCCCTTCATCAGGTCACCAACTTCCTTAACCTTCCGGCACTGGGCAAGCGTCAGCCCCCATACATGGTCTTACAACTTTGCGAAGACCTGTGTTTTTGGTAAACAATCGCTCGGGCCTTGTCACTGCGACCCCCTTTGTGAGGAGGCACCCCTTTTCCCAAAGTTACGAGGCTATTTTGCTGAGTTCCTTGGAGAGAGTTGTCTCGCGCCCCTAAGTATTCTCTACCTACTCGCCTGTGTCGATTTCGGGTATAGCGTACAGGTACCTTTTTGTTGAAGGTCGTTCAACCATGCCACCCATCCATTTTGTCAGATTATTTTAAGGAATGGTCCAAAAAATGAGACTTATCCAAATCTCAGGTGGAACACACAGTAGGGATTTCCAACATTAGATACTGCCTAGGGCCCACAAAAGTTTTGGATGGCATAGAAATTAGATGGATGGTGTAAAATTACTGGGAAATAGATGGATAGCGTGGATAAAACACATACATCATGGTGGGGCCATAGAACACCATCCAATAGGCAATGAGCAATTCAAGACAAAAACACATGCAATATATAGTAAGACACCAAAATTTTAGTCTCATGCATCAATATGTAGAAATAATTAGGAAATCAAGAATATTCATGACATATCGTGCGGGGCCCATAGAGCAATGTCAGTAGCCACCTCGTTACCGATGCATCCCTAGGATCCACCGAGGTGGGTGGGACCACTGACTTTGGGGGCCACTATGATTTATGTGGCTACAGGAAACCATGGTAATCGACCATTAAAAACTTCTCGTGAGCCACAAAAGTTTTAGATCAATCTGGTATTTGTGTGGTCTCATCCAAATCTTTGCGACCTTATCAACAGGTTCGATGGCAAATAAACATTCTAGTGGCCCCCATAAAGTTTTTAATTGTGGGGATTTAATCACTAGTGTTTCTGGGAGTATGGCCCACATAATATTTGGATCTGCTTTATTTTTGTGATCATATTCTAAAATGATCTTTCAGAACTGTTGGATGATGAGGATTTAAGACATGTACATCACCCTAAGCCCCACAGTTAGGGTCCCACCCACCTCTATGGATCCGAGTCTTGCGTCGCTAGAAAAATTTCCAGCGAAAGTCGTTTTTGCAGGAAGTTCGTGTGGAAACTTAGGCGGGACCCACCATGATGTTTATGAGAAATCTACCCAGCCCATCCGTTTTGTGAGCTCATTTAGGACATGGTACAAAAAATGAGCCGGATCAAATACTCATGCGGGCCGAAAACGTGAGGATTGAACGTACACCGTTGAAATATTCATCAGGCCACAAAAGTTTTGAATCAGGGTAATAATCTTTTTTCTCAGTTCATTCTGTAGGAATGACGTTACGAACGGTATGGATGGCATTTAAACATCACTGTCAACCCAAGGATGTTTTAACAGTAGGAATTTACCTACCCACCTTTTCCTCTAGTGCGGCCCACTTGAGTCTTGGAACCTACTCACTTCTGGTCTCAAGTCCTAAAATGAGCTTACAAAATGGATGGAAGGGTTGATTTCTCACAAACATTAAAGTGAAATCACAAACATTAAAGTGGGCCCCACTTAGGTGCGCAGGAACTAGTTCTTGCCAGAGGCTTTCGTAGGAAATCCGCAGAAGCGGATTGGCTGGTGTACGTGTGTTGGCATCACCAAGTTCCGTGGGTCCCACCATGAGGTATCTGTTATATCCAAACCAACAGTCCATTTGGTGAGCTCGTCGTAAGGCTTGAGCCGAAAAATAAGGAAGATCCAATTATCAAGTGGACCACAATGCAAAACGTAGTGGGGGATTGAGCGTCTACCATTGAAACCATTTTGGGGTCACAGAAGTTTGGAATCAATATGATATTTGTTTTTCCTCTTCATCCAGGTATTTGTGGCCTTTATGAAAAGATTGGATGGAAAATAAATGTAATTATGGGCCCTACAAACGTTTTAATGGTAAGAATCATTGTCCCACTGCCATTTGTGGTGTGGTCCTCTTGAGATTTGGATATGACTCATTTTTGGGCTCATGATCTAAAATGATCTCGCCAAATAGGAGCGGGGTGGATATAATAAATACATCATTGTGTGGCCCATGTAACTTTCATCTCCTTTAAATCATCCGTACCACTCGGAGCTCGAGGGGTGTATGCATGGTAGACCAGCTAGTCTTGTCACAGGTTCTGTGGGTCCACCTTGCTAATATATATATATATATATATTATCCAGGCCGTCCATCTATTTTATAATATCCTTTAAGCATATTATTCCAAAAATTAAGTAGATCCATATCTTTGGTGGACTGCACCAGAAAAATTAAGCAGATCCATGTCATTTAATGGTAAGTGTTCATTAACACTATTTGATGTGGTGTGCTCCACCTTAGATTTTAATGTGATTAATTTTTGGTATGACATAATAAAATTGGCTATAAAAAAGAATGGATGGAGTGGATCTACTACATGTCATCATCGTGGGCCCTACATTAAGCGTAACACCCACTGCATTGTTTACTCATATAGCACCAAATCCAACACCTTAATTTACAATGTACTTAGTAAACTCTGTGGGGTCCACCGTGATTTATATATTTTATCCACTCTTATTCATTTTAGCAAATAATTTTATTACTTGAGCTCAAAATTGAAGCATATCCAAAGCTCAAATGGACCACACCACGAGAAATAGTGTGAATTGAACGTATACCATTGAAAAATTCTTGAGGACCACAGAAGTTTTGGATCAAGCTTATATTTATGTTTTCCTTTCAGCCCTATTTCTTTAATCTTATGAATAGGTTGGATGACAGAAAAACATCACTGTGGGGCCTGGCAAGGTTTCAACGGTTGAAATCATTATTCCCACTATCTCATATGGTATGGTCCACCAGAGCTTTGGATATGCTTCAATTTTGGGCTCAACCCATTAAATGAGTTGTAAAAATGGTTGCATGGCGTGGATAAACCACATACATTCACGGTGGGCCCCACAAAGTTTTCTCACCGAGATAAATGAGGTCTTGTTTCAGACGTGGATTACCTATTGACAGGATGGTGCTCAAGTGACATCACCAAGTTCCGTGGGTCCCACCATAATGTATTTTTTGTATCCACACCGTCCATTCATTTGGAGAGATCATTTTAGAGCATGAGCCAAAGAATGAGTCAAATCCAAAGCTTGAGTGGACCCCACTACAGAAAACAGTGGAGAGTGACGCACACCATTAAAAACCTTCGAGGGCCACAAGAGTTTTTTATCAAGATGATAGTTGTGTTTTCCCTTATTTAAAATATTTTTTAACTTATCAACGGGTTGGATCTCAAATAAACATCACAGTGGACCTTAGGAAGGTTTCAACGATGGGCGTCACTCTCTCCACTTTTTTCTGTGGTGGGCTCCGCTACAGATTTAGATCTGCCTCATTGTTTGTGTCATGCCCTAAAATAATCTTTCCAAATGAATGGACGGCGTGGATACGACACATACATTATTGTGGGACCCATAGAATTTGGTGTCGTCACTTCAATAGCGAGTCTCATCACTCAGTAGCTAATCCGCGTCCCTCCATTTCGAACGCAATGCAATGCAACAGAGCCTCTTTTGAAATGCGAGGCTGCAAGGGTTCCGGAAGGCGAGCATTCTGAAAGGAAGAGGGCTCCTCAATCACAATCAATCCAACCCGATTTCTCACCGGAATCTCCGAGAAATCCCCGCATCTTCTCATTTGAAGAAAATAAAGAGGAAAATTAGCAAAGAGAGGGAAATCGAAATTACGTCTGTCAATTAATGGAATGGCCCACCTCCGATCACACAATCTTCGCTACAGCCTACAGGTACTCTCCAATTTTTCCTCTCTTTTTTCCTAATTCTTTTTTTTTTTAAAAAAATTTGGTAAATACGCAACCCCGCATCGGCTTTTTATTGTCGTTGTGGGTTGTTGGCTACAGTAGACTCGTGAGCCCTCTACAATCAACCCGTGAGTGTCTGTCAAAAAATCCAAAAAGAATGGGTGAGCAATCAACCCCTGAGTGCGTCTGTCAAAAAATGCGAAAAGAATGAGCGAGGATGTCGATGATATCAACAATTATCGCGTGAAATCTATGATATATCGCGCGATATCTATGATATATCGTGTGATATATACATTTACGGTATTTTTTAAACTTCCGAGGGATCTTGGCTGGGTTTTGTCTCCCTAGCAAGCGATAACGATAATATCGGCCGATATATCAACCGATAGTATTGATATTACGAACATTGGTTTCAACAAGGTGGATATGAACTTCGAAAAGTTTCTAACATAACTACCCTTTTTTTCCAACTAACATATTTTTTCTTGGACAATGAAGTGCAATACTAACAAGATACTCAAAATAGGATACCATGGATGAGACTACTCACCTTGCAGCAGAAGCGAGTTTAAAACCATAATACTGCAACTTGATCTTCCTGCAGCCTTCAGTAACTACCACTGCCCACATAGTGACTACAGTGAAAATGCCTAATACTGCTAGAATATATGGCCAACAACTCGTGGCATTTCCTGCATAGAACTCACCCAGATACAATACAAGCATTAAGTGCCATTCACATGAAGAAATGATGCAAATAGAATGCCTATAGTACATTGAAGAAAAGTTATACTTCTGTAGTCATATGATGTAAACATGGTTTTAGATGACACAAGAAGGTTTGCATAAGTATAGAAGCATAACCTGTCCTTTTAATTCACAGCTAGAAAAATAGCCTCTACTGCAACTCTGAATTTATTGCCAATATATTGGAAAACAAAGAAATGCAAACAGGATGCATGCAAGTACACTTTCTTGGGACTCATGGCACACACGTCAACATGACATGTGCATGCAAGATCCAAGATTAGCAGTACCTGTGCTATAGATGCCCTGGCAAAAAAAAGAAAAGAAAAAGAGAGAGAGATCAGACCAGTCTTCCCATAGGATGAGCCACACACATACTCTGAATGCGGATCATCGTTCATCGGTCAATTCTCTTTAGCAGTTTATTATTTTGTAAAAACCATTTAGCCCACCTGATGAGCAAATCAACCTGATCTTTGAATCAGGGCATCTGTATGTGGCTGCTCAGATGATCAACTTGAATATCACATAAATGAGTCAAAATGCATAGGAAGCTGAGAGCCCCCAAAGTTTTTAACAGGTCCCATTAGCAGGGCTCGTGGAAAAACAGATCCTGGCTAAACAAGCACCAGATTTACTGACATGACTGTCTTTTCTTAAGAATAAAAGAATTTAATTGAAAGAAAAAAGGAGAGAAGAACAGACTCAGAAGTAAGCAGCCCCCACAAGACTACAACCCAGGAAAACTGAAGACTCAAAACAAGAACGGGTCACACCAATCAACAACAATCCAGAACGGACTAAGAGGCTAAGAGTGACCTTATTCACAAGATAATCCACCTCCTCATTATCCTTTCTTCGAACTTGAGAAAAAACCACTTGAAAGTTTCTGCACAAGGCACAAACTTCCTCCATCAAATTAGCCAATCTCCACGGGAATGAAGACTTAGCCCAGGAGACAGCATTGCGAGAATCCCTTTCAATTGTCAATGGGAAGGGGAGAAACTTCAGCACCAAATGAATAGCTTGCAGCAGGGTCGCTACTTCTGCAGCATTAGAATCTTTGACACTGATAGGACTCTAAAACTAGTCCTAAAACTCCAGCAGGACAGTTCCACTGCCTTATAATCATAACCATAATCGTATACTAGGAAACAATGTTTGAATTATCGGTATCGCTACAAGTTTCGCTGGACAGGGATACGGAAACAATATTGATATCGCCAATAATATCGTTGATAACCGGAAATGCAGGGAAGCATGAAAAACAGTGGAATTTTCAGTGAAATTGCAAGATATGTTAAAATGTACATATTTGCATATTTAGAAATTAAATAATAATAATAATAATAATAATTAAAAATAAAAATATAAAAAAATAATGCATATATAACAAGTTTCCATTTTACGGAGCCTTAAAAGCATGTGCTGTTGTAAGAAATCAGTCCAACCATCCCATCCGGCTTATTTAATCATCCAACCTTCCATCCAAACATCCATCGATGTTGGAAAATATCAACAACACAATATTTCACCCAAAAATCATCAACAATGGGAAAGGAAACGAAAGATTGTGTTCTCAATATCGCGCGTGTTGCAATATCGATAATATCGAGAAATTATCACTGACAAATTGAACATTACATACAACCATGTGCCCATGAAAAAAAAAATTGAAATAATTTTTTTTATTAATAAACAAAATTTTGATGATATCAATACGTTGGCGATATTATTAAAATATCATCGATACACTTATGATACAAGCATTACCTAGAATTTACATAGTCGAAAATATTGGCGATACATCAGCGATATTGATGCATTGGCAATACAAGCGACACCTAGAATTTACATAACTGAAAATATTAGTGATTGCATTAGCGATATTGATACGTTGGCGATACTTAGCGATACATTGCTAATACTTGAAATTTCTGATACTACCTGTGTTATCGGTATCGCTACCTGTGTTATTGGTATTGTTGAGCTAGAGATAAAGATAATATCGGAGATATTTCAATAATATCGGAGATAATTCAAACATTGCTAGGAAACATGCTTGAGGATACGAAAACAAGAAGCCAATCAATAATCAACTATAGAACTGTACCAGCTGCCAGTAGTGTGCAAAGTGTAGGAATAAAACACATCGAGTTATCCTTCAAAAAAATAAAAATAAAAAAAGAACACATTTTTTTTGCTAAAAGACAGGTTGTGGCAGGAAAGGGTTCCAGTCTGATGGTGACATCATGCGCACACGCGCACTCACGCCGCCCCTCTATGCACATACGTCAGAAGGAGGGCCCCACCGTCGATCTGGATCGATGACGACGTCCAGGGAGGGCTTCGTACCTAGAAGACGAAGTTTTGATTTAAAAGAGTAGGCCCGTTAGTCAAGAAAAGCACATCATGGGATCTCATGATCGTGGCCCACCAGTCAGATTGATTTCATATTTTAGGTTTTGCTTATTAATGTTATTTATAACATCATGGACGCTTTAGATTTCTTTGATTAGTTTTTATTTTTGGTTCACTTCATCGCCAAGTAATATGTTGCGCACATGGCGCGAGTTTTGGTGTATAAGGTTTTCTTATAAATAGGCACCCCTTGTAGCTTTTTTTTAATTGATTGAAGATTAATAAAAATTCTGCGTTTTCCTACTCTCTGAGTTGTGAAGCCTAATTGGGTGCAAAGCCCTCCCTTCATCAAAGAGTTAACTACCGTGGTGCGGAGCCACATCTATCCCGATTCACCTCCATCCATCGCCATCTCTAGCACCCGTCTTTTACCATCCCTTCTTCTCATCTCACCTCATCATTTACACTTCGAATCAATCATCTATTGCAGCAATTCTCCTCCCCACAGCAGAATTTCAAAATCTAGCCCTACAGGAGGGCTGAAACTTCGGCGGAGCACCACGCACAAACCGTACATCGGATCGAGCTGAGATTTGGGGGTTTTGGAGTCCATCCCTGGCCGACCAGGGCCAAGGTGGCCTTTTTCTGAATAGTGGACCCCACACACGTGTGGCCGAGATCACAAGCATGTGTTTACGGGCCATTGTTGTTGTCCACGCATGCGGTACTTCTCTGGTTCGTCTCTCTCCTCTCTTTCACTCCGTTTTCACCCAAAATCCCTAAACCTAACCCTAAATTACTCAAATCTCCAATTTTATGCCCCTTTTCTTACCCTAGGGTTCCTTGATTTGAAATTGGTGAATCTCATGGATTAGGGACTGATTACTATGCATGTGTGGATGATTATTTCTTATCTTTGAGTATCGTTTGGTTCATAATTTTTATTAATCCAGCCCTATCATGTGTAGGCCTAGACCCGCATAGATTCCCCTTAATTGAATGTTTGGACTTTCATGTGGGATATGGAATTTGTGTAATTGTTTCTGAACTAACGTGATCTTAAGCCTGAAATCTCGCATATCATATTTAATTTTCATATCCTGCATCACAGTCCTTGCCCGAGTGGTAGACTTGGAGGAGTTTCAACATGAGGTCTTGGGTTCGAAACCCATAGGTGGTGAAATCCCACTATGGCGTGCATGGGTGTGTGGCGAGTGCGTGTGAAAAAAAAAAAATAGTGGCAGGAAACATGTGCCGTTGTGCCTTGATAATTTCTTGTACTCCCAAGCACGTTAGATGTTTTTTTAAAACCATAAATTTAGAAACAGTATAACCAGGAATTATGTTCTTTCTTTTCTTTTTTCTTGTTTTGGAAAATGACCTTCATCTCAAATCAACAGCACTGGTAACTAGACCATATGAAATAATGATGATTGTGATGATTGGCCTTTCAAACTAGTCCAGGGAACAAGGCGCTTAATTATTCTCATACATGTAATTCAAAATGTATCTATCCTGATACATCGGGATGTGAATAGTATCTCGATTTGCCCTTACATACAAGCAGGGCCCATGGTTTGGGGCATATGCTTACATTCCTAGATTGGAACTTGCTAGCCATCCAATCGTTGGCCTTGATGGCCTTTTTTACCCAAACCATTACTCTGTTTTCTTCTTAACCATCTGTTTTTATGTAACTCTGTTTTCTTCTTAACCATCTGCTTTTAGGACACTGATCTCAGGGTTAGGATTTCCTGATCTGGACGAATTTTCGGTCATCCGCTATCCACATCAATCACATCTTGATGCATCAAAACACAAAAATGCTTCTTCAAAGTTCAAATGGATAAAACACAAAAGCAATAATAACTATTTGTAATGTTCATTTCCTTTTAACTTCATCACCAACCCAATGAACATAAGAAGGAACAAATAAAAAGTGAAGAAAAAAATAGCTGAAAAGTTCTCTATTTATTCTGTTAACTACCTGATAGCTGAGACAACATCTTGTACAAAGTATCTGTATAGCCGGTCAATATCCCTGTGCATATAATTAGTGATGACCCTTGACCTGAAGCATGCATGAGTCATGACCATTAGAGACAGAATAAGAGGGCATACAGCTTAATTCTGCATCTACACAAGCTACAACAACTGGTGAGGGAAAACAAAATATTTTACAGCTTGTGATATAAACAGAGTCTTCAGAAGCATCAAAATTGGCAGCCTCGTAACCACGAAATTGTTTTTTCCCCCTCTAAGCTAGCCTGACTAGGCAAAAGTTAACATAGGTAGAAGCCAGAATTCAACATCAATTGATGACAGTTTTCTTCAATTTTATGGGTCCCTACTCCCTCTAAATCCCCAACACCTGAACCTTTGCATCACATTTCTGTAAAACATTAGCAATAAACAAGTCCCATCAATCCTTAATTCTTAGGTACCTTTCAAAAAATTTCCTCTATTTTTTGAGGTGGGGATATTCTCACATGCCTATTTCAGATCAGTGTTCATTTAGGTTTAATGCATCTGGTTCACTAGGACTGTAACATCATAGACAGCAACCAGAACTGCAGTAACTAGTATGTGACCCTTAATCAGTAGTCATGCAGTTTAATAGGGGTCACACACACATGCACGTGCACAAATCTTTAGTTAAAATAAGTAATATGCATTTATGAATTGTACTAGGTGGATAAATATTATATTCTTATGCCTATCGCTTCCTAGTGAATTTTTCAGCTCAAAAAATAGCTGAAAAACGAATGGTGCAGTTTAAGGTTTTGCTCATAAGTCCATCTTTTATCTGCTTTCCATATATATGGATATCAAGAAGAGTTATCTTGGGGTGAAACCAGTGTTTAGAGTATTTGTATCATTACACATATCAATGATTGGGGATACAGAAACAAGTACCGGTATCGCCAATATTAATGCCGATACTCAAAAAATATCACTATCTAGGGGAAACATTGGGGAAACGTTGGGAAAATGATGGAATCTTTCAATGAAACTTCAGGAGATGTAAAAAGACACATCTACACATCTAGAAATTAAACTATTGCCAAAAAACCTATACGCAATAATTTTCCATTTTATAGAGGCCTAACCATGTGTTGTCAAAAAAATCAATATAAAAAACTATGTAAAATTTCCAGCCAATCAATAAATTGGTCAACACTCATTAATATGTAAAATTTCTATATTAATTAACAGTGAAAATACATTTTCCAAAAAAAAAAATGAAAAAAAATAAAAATAAATAAATAAATAGAATTTCACCAATTTTCCCCATTTTTCACTTACATGTTAATTTTTTCACCCTAAATCCATGTCAATGCATGAGAATTATGCATAGATATGGATTTTCAAATCCACGATTCCATTGAAAAAAAAATGATATTTCTTTGGATTTTTCGTCACCTTTGAGTTTCGGCCTGTGTTCATTTCGAGTCAAGATTTCTCCCCAAATCCAAACTTTGATTCAATAAAAACTAAGTAACAAAATTCCAAAAAAAAATTGGAGATTTTTTGGGTTTTTTCAAGTTTTTCCCAATCTTCACCTATTTATAGATGTTTTTCTAGTATCCCAATTTTCGCCTATTTACAGTTGTTTCTCTAGTGATACCGATACTTCGAACATTGAGTATCAGTGATAATATCACCTGGTATTGAGGATATTATTGATGGTATTGCAAAAATTAGAGAACTTTTCTAAGCGATTCTTCTAAAAATATCGTTGATATCAATAATATCACCAAATATTGGCGACATTTGGAAGTTTTTTGACTACCTACAGTTTCAGTATCACTAACCTAGCATCGCTGGGGATACCGATAATATCGCAATATTATCAATAATATCATCGATATTTGGAACAGTAGGTCAAACCAACATAAAGCCTCATATTGGGCATTTCCTTTCACAATTTGAGCTTTGTTTCAACTGCTATTTATGTGCTTAAATATTTTCCTAGTGAAAGGGAAATTTGGTGATTTAGTAGCAATGTAAGGATAGGGTTTGACATGCCGAATGAATGCGTAGATTAGCACTTCCAATTCTCAGTTTTTGGAATTTTGATAATAGAAAATTTTGTCATTTATCTCTCTCTACAAAGCTTATCACTTCTAATTCTTTTTTACCCTTTGGAATTTGATATAGAGAAATGTATCACCTACCATTCTACCTAGGCCATACATATCCGGTATCCCTTTATGCCCCATGGTTCTCGACCATAGCTTCATCCACAGTTATGTCGCTCAGATCAATAGGATGTTAATTTTTCTTCTTGATAACATCTACCTCACAAAAATCACTTCTCTGCCATCGTTAAATAGTTGAAACACTGTACATACTAGTTAACAGTGGAACGGACTTTAACTAAGATCATATGGATATGGCATCCAATTCATACAGAAAAAGAGAAAAATGCACTCCAACTATTTAACAAACACTCTAGCTGAGTAGAACTAGTTTTAGCACATGGCAAAGGATGATCAATCAATTTCGAGGACTCTTAATTTCATATAACAATAAAGAATAATATGATATTAGCTGTAGAATCTTTAGACCAGTGAATAGAAAGAAGCATTTCCATTGACAAATCTCACTTGGCATACTGTAAGTAAACAGATTTTTCCACATTTAGAAAATTCAGGCTAGAAAAGAAAGTAGAACTATAAACAGTGTTGATCAATCAGTCGACAAGAATAAACCAACTGGCTTCATGAATAACGGAAAGAGAAGTCAGAAGGATACACAAGATATGTGACCATGTAATCAAACAAAAATAAATCACCACAAAAGACTGTATTAGCACAATGATTGGAAAAAACAACCAAACAACAGATAGAAAATGAACAGGGAAGTAAGAAAACATATATAGAATACTACCGAGACTGTATTAGCACAATGATTGGGAAAAAAAAAACAAACAAACAAACAAACAAACAAAGATAGAAAAATGAGAAGGGAAGTAAGGAAACACATATAGAATAGTACCGAATCCAGATTCTGATATTTTATCGCATATCCATGTCATGGTCATCGCACCAAAAACCAATAACGAGCTTGTCACCATCACATGCTTGAATCTGCAAATGAAAAATTGTTCCATGGTGAGAAAGCATCTACAACATTCCAAGAAAGCATTCGAACAGGAATAAACTGTTAAAACTAAGACACGTGGATGTTTAAGAAATTTTAGAAGCCACGTTCATTATATTGAGAGGAAACTAGGAGATGCATCTCCAGCATGTACAAGCAGTTCTATCAGCATTTGCTATACTGGCTATAAAATAAGGAACAGAACCCTGCCATTCTTGATATATATCAAGCACAGATGAAATCTAAAATATCCGCTGCTCCATTTGCTCCATGGTAGATGTACATGCCATGTTTGCTTATCAATAGTATCGGCTGATATATTGGCCAATACTGTCGATATCGAGGCTCAACGATACAAAACAGCACAGAAGTTATAGAACTTCCATGTATCATGTGATATATCGTTAAATAATAAAACTACAATATTTTCAATAGATCGCCATTATATAATACAAAGCATCGACAATACAACCCCCCCCCCTTAAAAAATTCAACAAAAAGAATTCTAAAATCATGATTTCTCTCAAATTTTCACTTCTTGCCTATGCACTCAAGGGCCAATCTCCGTCCGGCCTGAGGAAACCTTTGCACGCCTCCATTACCTTTTGGGAGGCCTACGCCCCATAGAAACCGTCTACCTGAGACTGTCCCATGGCCCGAAGGTCTTGACACAATGTTAGAATTCTAGCTCTTCAAAAGTGGTATCTCACTGATGGCTCGGGCCGCCGAAACAAGGCCTTCTTTGTCCTCCACCTAAAAAGGCCCAAAGCCAATCCCAGGGAACAGTAAAGCTTCTTAGGGTCTTTCTGTCCAAGTGCAGGTAATCCACATCTTCACAGACATGTCTATTTCACTGAGCCCCTCTTTGAGACAGTGCCCAGATCGTTACGCCTTTCGTATGGGTCGGAACTTACCCGACAAGGAATTTCGCTTCCTTAGGACTGTTATAGTTACGGCCACCGTTCACCGAAGCCCTTTCTAAGCTAATTTCAACCCTCCCTTTTCTATTTTTTGAAGAGAAAAGGGGATTGGGGTGTGGAAATCAATATTGGAGAGTGGGTGGGTTGGAAACAAAATTGACAAGTTTTTGTCAAATTTAATCAGTTTTTTTCCGTTGAAATCACTTGGAATCGTATAACAAAGATGAAAATCCATGATTTTGCATGCTCTAGTCTTTCCCCAAATCTTTGTCGAGGATTCCATTCCTTGAATACCCCTTCTCTTAGGAGAAAACCAAGAACAGTGTTCTCTTCTCCCTTGGTATAGACAAAGTCCCCAGCGCAGACAGGTTTCCTTTGGCCTTCTCTTCAAGTTTTTTGGGATGATATTAAAAAAGACCTATTTAGTTTCATCTTTGAGGTCTTCTCCTCCTGTAGGTTGCCTCGGGCTGTGGGAGCCTCCTTTATCGCTCTTATTCCGAAAGTCAAAGGAGTGGCACTGCTCAAGGATTTCCGGCGCAGCAGTTTGATGGGGGAACTTTACAGAATCATGGCTAAAGTCCTAGCCTCCACACTTTAGCCAACTCTCTCCAAAGTTATGTCCAAGGTTGAAGGAGCTCTCGTGGCTAACCGGCAAATCCTTGATTGCGCACTCATCACCCACGAAAGTATCGACTCCCGACAACGTGAAGGTAGAAGCAATGTCGTTTGTAAGGTAGATATCGAGAAGGCTTTTGATCATGTGGACTAGGATTATCTAGACTATATACCGTGTTGTCTTGGCTTCGGGTCAAGATGGCGTAGTTGGATCAAGGTCTGCATTTCTTCGGCCAAGTTCTTAGTCCTTGTCAATGGCTCCCCTATAGGTTTTTTCAGCTCCTCTTGTGGGCTCGGGCAAGGTGAGTCGCTATCCCCCTTCCTCTTTGCCATTGCTACTGAAGGTCCTAGTAGGATGTTGGGGAAAGATGAGTCAGCTAGCCTTTTCAGGGGCTTCAAGGTGGTGCAGTCGTGCCCCTTTGTTTCTCACATTCAGTTCGTTGATGATACGCTCCTCTTACGTGAGACCACTGAGGCAATTGTTGATAATCTTCAGAAAGTAATCCGTTATTTTGAGGACATCTTTGGCCTTAAGATTAACCTCTAAAAGCGAGATGTTGGGCATCAATCTTCCTCCCTTTGCTCTTTCTCTCGTAACAACGGATTTCAGTGACAAGACAGGCTCCTTCCCTTCTACCTACGTTGGCCTTCCCCTTTGCATTGGGAAGCCGGCCAAGCACCTTTGGGATGAGGTCATTGAGCGTGTCACATGGAAATTGTATTCCTGGAAAAATCTATTACCTATCCCTCAGGAGCTGGCTCACCCTAATCAAAGTCGCCCTTTCTAACCTTCCCACTTATTTTCTCTCCCTATGTTGTTTCCCTAAGTTGGTTTTGTGGAGGTTTGATAGGCTAAGAAGAGACACTTCTTGTGGAATGGCAACTCTAAGGGGCATAAATTCAGCTAGCTCAACTGGCCTAAAGTTTGCAGATCTCTCACAAAGGGGGTGCAAGTATGCAAGATTTGGCTATCTTTAATTTTGGCCTTCTAGGAAAATAGATTTGGCACTTTGATTTGGAGGCGAGCAGCTAGTGGAAAGAAATCTTAGCCAAGAAGTATGGCACTAAAGCTATGGGGTGATTCACCAAGTTCCTTTCTCTATCGAGCCTCTTCTATATGAAAAGCCATTACACTCCTTAGGCCCCACATGCACCAAGATCTCTCTTTGCCCTTGGTAACAGTGTATGCACATTGGGTTTTGGAAGGCCCCTCTTATCTCTTTTCCCTTCTATAGCCCATGTAGCCTCAAACTCATATGCTTATGTGGCTTCTTGTTTCTCTGATGTGGGGTCTGGGGTTTGGTGCCCTTGGAAGAGATCCTTATCGGATTTGAAGTTGAAAGAGTTTCTCAGGCTTTCGGAACTTCTACAGGGAGTTTGCCCTTCTCCAGAAGTTGTCAATTCGCCTACCTAGTCCCTGGAAAGCTTTGGCAAGTTTTTCGTTCGATCATTATTCAAGCTTCTTAGCAACCATTCCATTGCGGCCAGAAACATCTTTCCATCTTTCTTCTGATCTTATGGTGCTTTGCCGAAAATTGCAGTGTTTGTCTAGCTTTTGGCTAAGAGGAGAATCCTACCATTAACAATCTTCAGAGAAGGAGAATAGTTTGGAATCCATCAATCATTTGTTCATTCACTGCTCATTCGCTCAGAGGATCTGGTACTCTATCCTCAACTATTACCACAATTCTTGGGTCATGCCAACCACAGCTCTGGACCTTCTGTTTGCATGACATGGAGGACTGGGCAAAGATCTTAAAGCAATTTGGCACCTTTCTATCTTGGCAGTTATTTGGGCAACCTGAAGAGAGGAATTTCTAGTGCTTCCAAAATTCTTCCTCTCCTCCTCGCATGTTGGCCTTGATTTCCAGAGACATTACAAACTGGTCGTCTTGTCTTCCAATCTCATATCACAGTGTTCCTCCCTCCTAGGTTATTGCCCGGGCCCCTAACCCCCAATTCAAGTTGTATAATTGTTTAAGCTCTTCTTTGGCTTTGCTTCTATTTTGTTGTTGTTTTTTGTTTCTTTTTATAATTTAGTTTCCTTTTTTCCTCTGTTTTGTTTTCTTTGGCCTTTTGGCTTTCCAGAGGTCAGCAATACGAAACCCAGTGGGGAGTGAAAGAAACAACTAGCATCAATCTACACCAATGATAATTGTGATATTCAAGTGAAAATATAGAAACCCAGAAATTTCAATAAGGCTTTCTAGCCAAATTTTTGAGATTGTGTTTCTATGTGTATTTTAACAACTCCACTCAAGGTGTTCCACATCAAAAAAAAAAAAAAAATTGGTGGAGAAATCGCAATCCAAGAGCGGATTCGAGCAGAACCCCAAAGGTGAGAAAAGTTTAGTTAAATATTAGGGAGAAAACAAGTAGAAATCCATATCTATAAAGTGAAAACAGAAGAAATTGAGAAAATGTGAATTTCATCCATTTCACCCTTAAAACTGCATGGGTGTGATGTGGCATATTAATGCAAGGGCATTTTCACACCGAGCTCGAGTGGGGTCGTCTGTGGGATGCAGGGGCACACTCAGGGTGGGCGGGGCCCACGGGGGAGGTCTCGTGTTCGAGACTCCTCACCGGGGGTGATTAATGCGCATTTCACACCGGGCTCAAGTTGGGTAGCCTGTGGGATGCAGGGACACATTCGAAGTGGGCAGCCCGTGTGAGGCGGTACCCATGTGATTTGGGACCCACAAAAGGGGTTCGGCCGAGGTCCTAACCCATGAGATGTGGGGCCTGGGCTATGAGATAAAGGGATTAATTCGTCATGCTCTAACAGTTCGAGCTTTTAGAGCAAGTGGTTAATTGTCCTGCATCACATAATGTTGAGCGATTCAAAGAGCGATGATCAGACTCTGTCATCACCTGGCAATGGAGATGATAGGCAATGACAGCGACGACGGGAGTGATGATTGACTACACCTAGCAATGGAGATGATAGGCAATGACAGTGACAACGGGAGCGATGATTGACAATGTGTTTGTAGGGAGAGTCCAAGTCAGAGGCCTCTTAGCCCATTGACTACGGAGAGATAGTTTGACCATACCACCCAAGACCGAGACCATGGTACTTGTCCCACATCTGCATGTCCATGGGCAGGAAAGCCAAGTCAGTTTTTGTCGCATCATGAGAAACAACTGGGACACAATGAGAAAGTTATTGTGTGGAGCATTGGGTCCTTAGACATTCGTGATGGGCAAGGGGGTTTCCCCTCCAAGCCACGTTATAGATATAGCTCCACTTCTTATCAATGGTTAAAATCGGTCCATTGGGTATCATATCATCCTGACAGATACCTGATATGTATCAGACGATACTCTTGCAAAACTGCCCAAAAATCCACATGAAACGCAGTAAAGCATGTTAATAAACATTTCTTAAACCCCATCTCCCTCAAATATGAGATTTTAACATGTGAATCAAGAGGTTATTGGTGCGACTCATCTTTATCATTGAGCCTCAATACCGATACATATCAGGCGATATACATCACTTCCAAACAATACTTTCAACCTGCTTTGTATGGCCACGGGATGAGCGATCCAATGGCTATGGCACCCATTCATAGTCATCAGACTATGGCTACAGATATAGACAGGAGTGCATTGCTATGGACAGTGCATCCAGAATATAAATATGGGTGTGGAGGTGTGCAGCCACAGTCAACGCCAATAGGAGCAATGGTCATAGTTATGGTGAGTGCTCCAATCCACCAATGGCAGTCCGCTCCACATTGTTGAGGATGAGTACCATCATAACTTAGAGATTGCCTGGTATCATAACCTCACGGGTGAAGGACAGTACCACGATTATGTGGAGAAACAATATTATAGCTCCCCAATGTGGAAAGGGATGACCAATTTTGTCAAATCGCATAAAATCACATAAGCCATCAGCTTGGGCTGATCACTTATGCCATCGCATAATCGCATAAGCGATCGCTCAGGCTTATGGCTTTTCTTTTTCTTTTCTTTTTTTTCTTTTTTTAAAAAAAAAAAATTTAAAAATAGAAAAAATAGAAAGAGAAAAAAAATCTAAAATTTTAAGAAAAACTATGTATAATTATTACAAGTGATTGGATTGGGGTTTATTTACCTATTTCATTGTAGTTTGACTATTAGGCCATCTATATGTTGAGTTATATTATATTATATATAACAAAACAAATTTAAACAATTAACAAGTTACACTAAGAAAGAATTAATTATTGAAAATTACAAATATAGAAATTGTATTGATAACTTGAATCTTGATGAGTTAATGCATACAATACAAGTTACAACTTATTACACTCTACAATAAACTTGATCATTGGCCATTATGCCATGGATTATGAAATTATGCCATGATTATGCGATTATGCCATTGCATAATCATGGCATACTTCCTGCATGGCATATGTGACCATGGCATAAGAGATATGAGCCATGGTATCGCACATGACAACACTGGGAAGGACGACTTCAAGCCGGCTCATAACTCCATGCGGATCTACAACCAAGGTATTTTTTTTGTTCTTTTAGAATTTGGTTGTATTCTTTGTGTTTTAATGCTTGTATTGAATGAAATTTGAATGATATGAACTCATTTTGGAAATAATTGCATCACTTATGGCCAACAGCACATAGTGTTGTCCCCTAAACAATGGAAAAGCATTATGCATAGTTTTCTTGTGATGCTTTGAGTTCTAAGCAGGTAATCATTTATCTTTTAACATCTCCTAAAGTTTCACTAAAAAATGACATTGTTTTCCTTAAGCTTCCCCAATGTTTCCCTCATACTATGATACATTACGCAATACATGCAATATCTCCCAAAGATTCCAATGATAGATCCGTATGACAAGGGTCTGATACCAATACTCTGATCACTGTCAAGCATATCCCGCTGCAAATCGAAGAGGCTCATATGGAAACTAGACACTTCATATTATAACATAATATCATAAGAGAAGGTTGAATGGTTTAATCTACCATTATCATTTTTGTTGATCACTACAAGGTTTTTTGGTCAAGTGCAGAATGTTGCTGCATATGCAGAAAATTATCATTAAACCAGTTCTATTTCCAACCAAATGAATAAAAGCATAAAACAAGTTTCAAAATAGAAAGGGATTATGAACAACGCATACCTTTGGCTGGATGCATAGATTGAATAAGGAAGAGAATAACAAGCAAGGATCACAGCCTCTAGGATTGCAAATCCAAGTGAGATCCACCATCTGAAATTGAAAGATATCCAAAAAGTTGAGCATCTTAAAATTGGTATATCACACAAGCCAAGATAGGATAGAACATAATTGCAGAACAAGGACTTGTCTCACTACTTGAGAAGAGTAACTAGACACACATATAGCCCTTAATCTTCTCATGGCCATCTAAGCCTTCTTTCCGCAGCTTCACTAAGGAAGGAACAACATGACAAAGTACCTGTTCAAGGGGTTGATGAGGTTATAATTTCTTGAATAGGAAAAGAACCCAGCAAAGAAAAAAGGCATGAGAAAGAAGCTTAGAAGACATGCATCAACAAGGACATTCAAGAGCATGGCTTCGTAACTTTTTAGTTCTACAGATTTAATGAAAAGAAATTATTATTGAACATAAACAAGCACGGCGTGATAACATTTAGTCTTCTAGACTAAGAATGAAAGAAGCCATATTGAATAGTAACTTCGAAGGAAAATTTTAAAAAAAAATAAAAAATGCTAGGAGTTGTTTGTAGGAACCATGAAAAACATTCAGAAGAAAAGGCTTCTTCTTTTTTCGGTCTTTTTGTTTTTGTTTTTTTTTTTTTTGGACGGATGGAAACAAAGGCTTATCACTGTTATTTTACCACAAGTGAGATCCCAGGAGCTAAAACTCAAATGCTCACAAATCCACACACCCTCATTTGTCATAGTGAAAAGCAGTGCATAAGGACAACAATAAATAAATGAAATCCAAAGCTCATTTCCCACTAACCACAAGTTAAGCATGAAAAGGACCCAAGAACTTTTGTTCTCCTGCTGAAGCTTAAGACTTGGCTTTCTAGTTTCTAATTCTAAATATTAATTTGTTATTCGAGTAAGAACTTTACCCCACTTTCCATTATGTATATGTCCATTGTTTCCTCAAGCTGGCATTGTAGCTCTTCCTCTCAAACCACAAAAACATGTATTTGTTTCCATGAATACCCAAATAGCTAAGGGACCAAACTATAGGCCATCAGCTCTCATTTTGAATTAGAATAAATTGTGCCCTTGGTCTTTGGAAATTGCTCTTAATCAGATTCTTCATGAATCTAATGGTATTGCTGATCTTTGGCAAGGGAGGGGTCGATAGTATAGAGAATGCTAATGTATTATATTTATAGTGTGTCCTTTTAGTGTAAGTGCATGTGCACACTTCCCTATTCCCCTGCAGTGTACTATATGCTTTTTCATAATAAAATATTATGTGTTAGGGCATGCAAGCCTAACACAGATCATCTCTCCCAAACTCTCCTCCTCCTCCTCTCTCAATATTCTCATCTCTTCTTCACATTATCCTCATCAAATCTTTTTCTACTTGGTATCAGAGCAAGTTCAAGGCATTCCGCATCCAACAGGTTGAGAGGCGACACGTCACCTTGCTGACGTCAGCGTTGTACGGACCATGGGCTCTGTTTGAGCTAAAAGTTTAGGGGTTTGATAGATCTTGATTTTAGAAGATTTGTCATGATTTTTTCAGAATTTATTGGACCTCATTTCATGGTATTTTGGGCGAAATAGAGAAATTCGAAAATCGGTTCCAGATTCCGTTTTTCTTTGATCTACCTCAAATCGGTAAGCTTTTCTTCGGTTTCTTTGCTCAAGATGGACCGAAATCTTCCTCCCAAGCTATCCATGGTGGATTTTTTACTTAAGATCAATGTTTGAGAGGTTTTTAACCTCAAATGGGCGTGCGGCTGGGCCGTTTTTCACTCGGTCAGGCCCTATTTGACTGCGTTTCATGGTATTTTGGATGATTGATATTTGTTTGAGGTTTATCTCTTGTTATGTTGAAGGATTGAGTGAGATAGAGTTGTTTGAATCAATCTTTCTTGGCATAGGTTTATTTCTCTTGGACTCTATTATGGCTGACAAAGGGCCCTCATCTCTTGGCATAGGGTCTCTTGAATCTAACCCCTTGCAGATTACCTCCATTAAGTTGAATGGTGACAACTATCTTCAATGGGCACAATCTGTAAAAGTATTTTTAGGAGCCCGTGACAAGTTGTCGTATATTTTGGATGATTCCCCAAGCTCTACAGATGTTACCTACAAGTCTTGGACAAAGGAGAATTATCAAGTTATTGCATGGTTGTTGAATAGCATGGATTCCTCGATTAGCCACTCAGTGATGTTTTTATCCTCGGCTAAAGGCATTTGGGATACGCTTCATGATATGTTCTCGGAATCTCAGAATTTTTCACGGGTATTCCAGCTTATTCAAGAAATTGGTCGGTTTCAACAAAACTCCAGATCCTTAAAAGACTACTATTCGATGCTTCGGGGTATGTGGGATGAGTTGGATATGTATCAACCTCTTCCTTCCAAATGTAAAGAGGATCATGAACATGCTCATAAGCAACGGGATGATACTCGTATCATGCAGTTCCTCGCTGGGTTGAGTTCTGATTATCTTCACGTTCGCGATCAGGTTGTTATGCAGGATCCTCTTCCCCCATTGACGACAGTCTATGCCATGTGTCAGCGTGCTATGATCTCTACTCTTCCTTCTCATTCATTTGTGCCACCCGAGCGTTCGGCACATCTTGTTGGCGATCAGTACTCCCTTGGTCTTAGGGTACCATCCTTGAGCTCAGGGCGCATTTCTGGTTTTAGTGGTCGTGGTAGAGGCCGCGATCTAGATCGCAGTCGCGGCGGCCGTAGTCGTAGTGGTCGTAGTGGACGTGGACGAGGACGTGATGGTTCCCGCATTTGTTCACATTGCGGTGGAACTAATCACACTATTGATTATTGTTGGCAGCTACATGGTCGTCCTACGTATGCCGCTGCTTCTGTTGCTTCCACTGTTGCTTCTGAGACACAGTCTTCCACCCCGACAGCTGAGCAGTCTACTTCAGGGGAGTCTCTTATTATTTCTCGGGCGGCATATGATGCCTTTATGTGGCTTCACATTCGGGATATTCCTGAGCCTTCTCACGCAGCTTCGGCCCAGTCAGGTACCGCCCTTCTTGCGTCATCCTCTCCTACCTCCTGGGTCATTGACTCTGGAGCTTCCTCCCATATGACTGGTAAGTTGCAATTCTTTTCTTCTTATTCTTCTTCTTCTTCTCCCACTCAGTATGTCACAGTCGCAGATGGAACCCAATCTCCCATCTCTGGGATTGGTTCCATCCCTCTCTCTTCTTCCTTGTCTTTGTCCTCCGTATTGCATGTGCCTCGTTTTCCATTAAACTTATTGTCTGTTAGCTCTCTTACTAAATCACTCAATTGTTCCATCACCTTCTTTCCTTCTTATTGTTTGTTTCAGGACCTACAGACGAAGAGAGTGATTGGTGGGGGGCATGAGCGAGGAGGCGTTTATCTTCTCGATGATACACCTGTTGCCGCTTCTAGTACCCTTTCTCTAGATCAAGAGTCCATGACTCGGTGGCATTGCCGCTTAGGCCACCCATCCATTGCTAGATTGAGACTTTTATTTCCCTCCTTACCTGTCACTAAACCATTATGCTGTGATATTTGTGAATTGTCTAAACATCATCGTGCTACGTTTCCTCCTAGCTCTTCTGGGAAGAAATCTCAACCTTTTCTTCTGGTTCACTCGGATGTTTGGGGACCAGCTCCGGTTACCTCGACTTTTGGATTTAGATATTTTGTTACCTTTATTGATGATTATTCCCGCATGACTTGGATTTATCTTTTGAAATCTAAAAGTGAAGTATTTGATGCATTTAAAGTGTTTTATCATGAAGTGTGCACTCAATTTCATTGTTCCATCAAATCCCTCCATTCTGATAATGGGGGAGAATACATGTCTACTGCCTTTCTGTCCTTCTTGCAGGAACGTGGTATTTTATCTAGGACGTCATGTGCTCGCACTCCTCAACAAAATGGTATTGCAGAACGAAAGAATCGTCATCTTCTTGACATTGCTCGCACCCTTCTACTTGGTATGCATCTACCCAAACATTTTTGGGGTGATGCTCTTTTAACTGCTACTTTTCTTATTAATCGTATACCCTCACGTATTCTGTCTTATAAATCTTCATTTACTATTTTATATCCTCATGATAACCCATTTCCTCTACCACCTAAAGTTTTTGGTTGTACATGCTTTGTTCAAATTTTGGATGGGAGTAATAATAAACTTAGTCCCAGGGCGATTAAATGTGTCTTTATAGGGTATACTCGGAGTCAGAAAGGTTATAAATGCTTTGACCCATTGACTCGCAAGAAATATGTCTCTGCGGATGTCACCTTCTTTGAGGATCTTTCTTTTTTCTCCTCTCCAGGCAGATCCCTCTGTGATCCTCTTGCGCGTCAGGGGGAGTATAACTGTTATCCTCTTTCCA
Source organism: Magnolia sinica (assembly GCF_029962835.1). NCBI lineage: Eukaryota > Viridiplantae > Streptophyta > Magnoliopsida > Magnoliales > Magnoliaceae > Magnolia > Magnolia sinica. The sequence goes on along the minus strand of NC_080586.1, from coordinate 68,232,657 downwards.
CTAATGATCATGGGAAAACTCCTCTCCCCTCTATTCAGCATCCTGTTGGTGATATGGTTGAGCCTAAGCCTCTGCGGGTGTATCAGCGTCGAGATAAATCTTCACAAGCTCAGTCATCTACCCTTCCGCTTACTTTGGATGTTGGTTCAGGTGACTCTCCTAACTCAAGTTTAGATCTTCCCATTGCCTTGCGCAAAGGGTCACGATCTTATATTCTATTTGGTATCTTCCTATGTGCACACTTCCCTATTCCCCTGCAGTGTACTATATGCTTTTTCATAATAAAATATTATGTGTTAGGGCATGCAAGCCTAACACAAATCATCTCTCCCAAACTCTCCTCCTCCTTCTCTCTCAATATTCTCATCTCTTCTTCACATTATCCTCATCAAATCTTTTTCTACTGATAGATCTGTGTATTCTTATCCATTGCCTTGATGGATTTTGCTTCTTCATTCCCTTTTGGGGGTTCTTTAATAAAATTATTTGTTATTGATGAGAATAACAAAAGACCTTGACAAAAGGTATCCAAACAATCAAATACAAATGCACATATGGGAAATGACATGGATACTGCATTAACTATATTCCTTCTTTTAATTACTTAGAATATATTATATGCTATAGTATCTACTGTACATTATGAGGAACACCCCATCCATGGTGGAGCTGATCATATAAATGGTTTGAAAGTCCAAAAAATGGGCCCTACATATTCAGTATCCTGTGCATCAGCAAACTGTTTCCTGGTATGCAGGAGCCTGGAATTCCTCTTACACTACATTGTGCTATATTACAAACAATGTACATATTTTAAAGCTATGATGCAATTGATATGAAATAGTTAAAAGATAACTATCGTGTATCTTACTACCTTTTTATGAATGGATACTTTTATTAATCAAGCAAAACAACAAGCACTACAAAAACATTGAAGACTAAGTGAAAATCTTCACAAAGTGATAGCAAAAGGAGATACAAAAACAGCAATGGCATGGTATAAAATTTTGTGCTAGCCCAACTTGGCCTCGCAATCCTTTATCCACTTCACTGCCTTTCACTCTCCCACAAAATTGAATCCCAACACACATAAAACTAGTTCCTCTGGATTCTCCTCGCTTAACTATCTAACGCAGAGCAAAAATTCTGTACTACCCCTGAAGAGCACTCTTTCCCTTTGAATATACGATCATTGAGCCTTGCTAAGCTCACACGCGTGTAAAAAGTTGGCTAATTCACAATCCAACACATGTGCGAGCATGGCAAACGGGAAATATCCAAGTCATCCATCAAGTGGACCTCAACCTCCTATAGGTGTTGCTGCCCAAAGACAAGGGCGATCCACTCGATAGATGTGCAATGATATTAGAAATAGGTGGATAAGTTAGAAAATTGCAGCCAATTTTTTCACAAACATACATTAGATCAGGTTTTTATTTTTTGAAAGGCCATTTGTTCAGTTAAACATGGCCCACCTGACTAATGGACAGATCTGATTCTTGTATAAGGTATCTTTATAGCACATGCATACGTTTTTCAGCTGGGTACCTTCTCTCCACTTCACTTCCTTGAACTGGCAAATGGAGTACCAAGGTGGTCTTAGTGCTCTCTTTCGAAAGCGAAGGCGTGGCATGTGCATTAGCTGACTTGTACACGTGGCTTAGCAAAGCTCATGACCATTTCTCTCTTTCCACAATGACCAAATCATCCCTTTTAGAGCATGAGACCACAATATCCTTCCTCTAGCTTCCATTTGGCTCCTTTCCACTCCAAACAAAGCTCCCTAACTCTTCTTTTTTTTTATGACGTCAGGGTGTCCCCGCCCCATTTTGAGGCGATACTATTCCCTGCGGATGCACACAATCACCAGCAAACCACGTGCATCAGGTATTCCCAGGGAGGAGAATCGAACTCATGTCTGTGAGGAGCACACCCACGACACTTGCCATTCGCCCAAACCCCGTGTGGTTTGATCCAATTCACCCCAAAGTTTCTGAATACCGCTGCCCATACTTGCCATGCATGGTTACAATGAATTAGTAAACATGAGCTGTTCTCTGCTTCTTTACACATTGGACCTGTTAGGCATTTGAATCCCTCTTCTCTGCATTTACACATTAATAAATGCGAGCAGTTCTCTGCTTCTTTACACATTGGAAATCTGTTACGCCAGGTATCTTACAACTTCCAGATAATTCTTCACTCCTCGCGGTTTTCCTAGTGATTTCATCTTTTAGTAGTAGTAGGGCTGCCAACGGTTGAGTTCAGGTTGGGTCCTAGACTCCTAGTCTGTCCATATCCAAAGGGAGTCACGTTCAGGTCCGGGTACCACATTTGAGGTCCCATGCCAGAACAAGATCGGTTCAGGTACTCATCCTATCTTGGGACTCTAGCTTTGGATTGGGTTAGGGTTCAGGTCAGGTTTGCATGGTTTAGATAGCCTGAATGATTTAGTGACCCCAACTAGGTTTGAGCCTAATTTCGAAGCGTCGAGACTCAGCACTTGGACAGTTTCCCAAGGATCCAGTTCCGTACATGTTGAGGGGCCATGGTTCAGTAAGCCAGATTGTTGATGTGATGGTCCACACCATGGATGGAGGATGCCCCAAGCTGCTTATATAGTAGAGGTTCCTCAATTACTCTCTCAATTACCACAACCAACAGTTCTCCAGTAAAGTCGCATCTCAAGAAAATAAAAAACATAGAATTTGCCAATATGGAAAACCATGTGCAAGATCCAAGCAGTCCAAGTGGGCCACATGGTGTAGATATTATCACCCAAAAGCCAGCCTCAACTCATCAACTGAGCCATACTGTATGAAATAAAGGGATGGATAAACAGATCTTTTCTAAATGCTTGTTTGTTTTATAAATTGTAGCCAACACGATAAGTAAACCTGTCAGATTTTTAGGCTAGGTATCTACACAGTCCAGCCCACCTGTCACCAGACGGACTGTTCACATACCACATGTGCCACATTAGCATGTGAACTGGCGTGTGGATAGACAAGGCAGTACACCATGTGGGCTTAGCAAACTCTAATTTGATTTGTTTATATATATATATATATATATATATATATATATATATATAACTATTAAACTTAACCAGTTACATGACCCAGCCTGACCTTACCCAATTAAAATTAACCTGGGTACCCCACATTTGCCCAATTAGGTACCTGATACGACCTGATTTTTAAACAAGTCAGAAATTAATATCGCCGATATTATCGGTGTCGCCAGACCTGCGATACCGAAACCCCAATATTTCGTTTCTCTTCTAGATGTCGCCGATATTTTCGATATTATCGGCGATATTTTCGGATCACTGGCAAAATAGGCAAAACAAATGCCGTGTTTTCGGCGACATTAGGCGACGACCCTCTTATTCGGAAAAAAAAAATATAGAAGAAGAAGAAGAAGAAGAAGAAGAAGAAGCTCTCTTACCTTTTTACTCAAGATCTACCCAAGGAGTGGCCTTCGGCTGAATTTGGTTGTCCAATCGTGGTCAACAGCGCCGGATCTTTCACAAGAACGAAAAACCTAAAATCCCCTTTTTTCTTCGAATGGAATAGCTTTGAAAGGAAACTGGATTCTACCTAGGCTTACGGGGATTTGATTTGGGATTTGAAAAAATATCAGAATTTGGGGAGAGATTTTTGGAAGCTTTAACAAAAACCCATCGAAATCACCATCGTCGGGGTCGGTTCATCAAAAAAAGGGAAGTGGAATGGGTGGTGTACACACAGTAGCTGTATAGCTGCTGTAGGTACGTGGCGTGCGCAGACGAGCACTAACGCTCCTCGAGCTCCGAGTTTACGAACGGTTCAAAGGAGATTAAAGTTACGTGGGCCCCACAGTGATGTATTTATTATATCTACACCGTTCATCTATTTTTGGAGATTATTTTAGGGCATTATCCAGAAAATGAATCATATCCAAAGATCATGTGGACCACACCACAAATAGCAGCGGAGATAATGATTTTCACCATTAAACAATTCGTTGGGCCACCATAACGTTTTGTAGGCCCCACCATGATGTATGTATTGTATCCTTACCGTCCATCTATTTTTCGAGACAATTTTAGAGTATGAGATCAAAAATGAGGTATATCCCAATCTCAAGTGGACCACATGACAGGAATAACGTGGACCATTAAAAACCTTTTGGGACCTATAAAAGTATTGGATGAAGCTAATATTTGATTTTTGCCCTCATCTAGGTCTGCAGATTGAATATCAAATAAATAGTACAGTGGGCCATAGGAGGATTTTAACGGTGGATATCCAATCATTATTGTTTTCATGTGGTGTGGTTCATTAGAGATTTGGATCTGACACATTCTTTATCTTTGTACACTAAAATGATATCTTCCAATAGTTGGATGGTGTAGATACGAAACATAAACCATGGTGGGCCAGATAACAGCTACATGTCACTACAGTGGCAAGTCTTGCCGCTCAACCTGTCGTAGCTAAGCCACCAACTCAAGTACATATGTATTTGAGTACTGAGTAAATTATGTGGGGTCCACCATGATTTACATATTTTATCCACTCCGTCCATCCATTTTAAACAAATAATTTGAGGGCTTTAGCTCAAAAACCAATTATATCCAAATCTCAAGTGGACCTCACCACGGAAACAATGTGAATTGAAATTATAACATCTAAAATTCCATGAGGTCTAAGAAAATCTGGATCAATATATTATTTGTGTTTTTCCTTCATCCATGTCTTTGTGACCTTATGGACAGGTTAGATGACAAATAAACATCACTGTAGGCCCTACCAAGGTTTCAACTGTGAAAATCATTACTACCAATGTTTCATGTGGTGTGGTCCACTTGAGCTTTGGACATGCTTCAAATTTCGAAACAACTATTAAAATGAGCTGAAAAAATGGATGGTCAGCGTGGATAACCCGTGCACATTCATAGTGGGCCACAGTATTACTCTCAACGGCCACGAGATCTGAACAATGATTACGAGTCACCTTGTCATTCTATATAGGGATGAAATGTTCCCATAAAAGTGTATTTTTTTAAATGCATTTACTTTTACATGTCTTAATTATTATAAGCTTACATTTGTATTACATAAACTCATTTTGGTTATTATTTGAGTGATTTCTTACGACAACGCGTGCCTTTTGGCCCCCATTAAATGGAAACTTCTTATTTAATGCATTCTTTTTGTAATTTTTTCAATCCTAAATATGTAAATATGTGTATTTAGACATGTCATGAAGTTTCACTGAAAAATTCCACCATTTTCTCCATGTTTCCCCCTTTTTCCCTGTATTTCCAGTTATCGGCGATATTATCGGCGATAACGATATTATATCTTTATCTCTAGCCAGCGAAACTTGTAGCGATACCCCAATTAGGTACCTGATACGACCTGATTTTTAAACAAGTCAGAAATTTTGAGCGAAACCCATTTAAATTGGGCCAGGTCCCCTGGGTATCCATGGATCCAGGTACCAGATGACAGCCCTAGCCACACAATGAAGACCACCAGAGTTTCCCTATAATCAATGAACAGCCATGGCTCGAAGTCCTTCATAAACTACTGAGCTGCAGCAGCATTTTGGTCTCATATCCACGGCGTTTTTTAAAAAACTTCTATCAGGGTGTCATAGATTTCTTTTGCTTTGACATTGAATGCATTGGCATTTAGGTACTGACTTGCTTGTCAGACCACTTTCTGACATGTTAGCACAACCTAGTGATAGGATCATGAAACCCAGATTGGCCCGATCCCTGCTTCTTCTCCAAATGAAACTCCCATTAATTGATTTGCCTCATCAAGAGAGAGAGAGAGAGAGAGAGAGAGAGGGAGAGAGAGAGAGACAACCCTGCCGTTCTTTTTATTACTAATCTAGTTGTACAATTCTTGTTTTTTCTTTGTTTCTTGTACTTTTTTCCTACTTTATTGGTTCGAAGTGTCACACCCTTTTTCTTTGAAGTGGATGATGAAGAGGATGACAAATGTCATATTGTGAGTTTTGTGACCATGAGACATTTCCAAAATATCAAAAAAAGATCCATTATCCAAGCATAAAAAGGTTAACTGTGAAAACATGTCAAAGATTTTTCTACCTTCCTTTCTTAACAAAGAACACATAATAGAAATGGTATTATGGTTAACGTTAATGTGTAGGAGCCTAGGTAATGGATGCTAGTACTCATACATTGTTCACTACATCATTTCATTCTGCGTAATTGGAAGAAATCAATAACAAAGTCTTCCAGTGCAGAGGTTGTTGCACTACAGACCTTTGGTTCCTAGATTAAAGTTTACCAAGAAGTCACCATCAAGGTTTCTAAGGGAAACTACGGAAACCTATCTTTAAATTTCCATATTGTTTTTCAATCAGAAGTCCACAAATGAGCTTATGAATGAAGACACAAAGTAAAGACCACACTTACATTCCACAGTTCTAGACACATGTTTGATCACCAGAATGCAGTTTATACTCCAGATAGCGCTGTTGGAAGACGATGAAGTCTTGGAAACATTTCTCCTCAGGATATGTTGGAATTTCAATGCAACTCTGACTTTGGGAGAGGAGGTTTTAACCAACCAGAAAACCATAAAGGAGAATATGAGGGGGAGGGAAAGGAAACATACCAGAACTCCCACCAAAGGATTTTTTTTGCTTGTATAATCTTAGTCGCATATCACGGAAGGGTGTTCTCCATAGTTCTGAGGCCCTTGAAGAAGTCTAGACCAGGTAAAGGGAAAAGAGCAAACAAAGTCCCCATAAATGCCTTTACAAAATGACACTCAATTCCACAGCAGGGTTCTGATGGAAACTGTGGTTTAGAGATTACTAGTCTATTCTTCTCTCCTCGATTCCCTATTTGTCTTTCTTAACCTTTTGTGCAGAGAAGCTAAGGATTCAGGGTGCTTAGAGGGAGCTGAGGAGGAAGGGCAAGCAGAGGAGCCTTCCAAAGGAGGAAGGATATCTACTTGTAGGTTTTTGTATGGTCGGCCTCCTGGGTCAGCTTGTTCTAGTGACCCTGATGCCCAGCATGTGTCCAAGTTACATGGCTGAGATATTATAGGGCATTTGTTCAACTTGAGTTGCCTAGAAGGTTGCTTAGGTTTGCCTAAATAAAGAAACAGAGCACTTGGATGGGAGGCTTGCTTCAAAATCGTAAGTGTAGTTCTAGAGGTTACAGTATGATTGTGTGCAGAACAAGGTATTCAAAATTGGTTACGTAACAGCTGTTACGTAATGGTAACAGTCATAATCGTTACGCATTACGGGGTCGAAACGGCCGTAACGCCTGATACGGGGGCCATAACGGCCCATATCATAATTCATAACAGTAAGTCGGTAACGGTGGTGGCCGTTATGGCCACCGTTACCGTTTTGGAACACCTTGGTGCAGAATGGATAGTTTTCAAGTAGTTTTAAGGATATTTTGAAAATGAAGTAATTTCAGGGCAAAATTTACTATTTTCCCTCGAACAAGAAATATCCCTACACGACTCAAAATGACCAAACCACTAAAAAAAAATAGCACTCTCCATCAAGTTGGAGAATAGGTTTTCATCTTGCTTTACCAGCTAGTCCTTTAGCAATCTTTTCCTAGTGATTTAGTGAAAATGTTTGCGAGTTATCTCCTGATTTCACAAAAAGGTACATATTTCTTTGAAAGCTGCCACCTTCCTAAGAAGCAATAATCCACCTCTATGTGCTTTCTTCATCCCGGAAATATGGGGTTGATTGAGATATAAAGGCATTTTGATTAACATATCCATGGGCTTCTGAAAATTTATGCAATAAGTCAGTATCAGCTCCTCAATCTTCACATCTTGTAACAGCCTCTTGCATTGCATTTTGATGCTCCAGCTGTGGGTTGTTGATTGTTCCTGTAGATGATTCAGCTCGTTGACTTGATGATTATCATTTCATGGCCAGTATCTGAATTTTCTAAGCCAACAACACCATATCATGGAAGAACAAGAGGACTCATTCAGCTTCTAAGTTGACTGGAGTGGCAAAATATATAGTGATGTCAGCTAAGTTGAGTGAAATCTAGAATCTAAATGGCCAAGCATTCACAATGGCACAAATAAACACCATTGATAAGCTAGGTGGACGGCAAAGCAAGTAAATATAATTATGACCGTACATTTTTTTTAAAAATCAATAATTACAGCATCTACCAAACATCCGAGTGAGTCTGCCCACCACTACAAGATCAACCCTGCTACAGTGGACAACTACTTCAAGGACAACGGCCAAGAAATTGACCTGCTGCCTTTCATACTCTCAAGTCTCAACCACCTTATCCACATTTTCTGATTGATGCTAGGACGGCCTGTTGTTCCTGCCAAATCAACCCCATCACCACTAAGAGTATTCCTCCAAAGAGATTGACCTTGCTGCCATGATACCTCGATTGCAGGCCTCCATGAGTGCAGCTATGGACATAGGCATTATTACCCCAAACAAGTTAGCCACAGATTTGCAGTAAATAGTCAGCAGATAAAGAATCCATGCTTTCAGCATCCCTCGAGCACCATGGTGTGCCGTAAAGGCCGTTACGTAAAGGTAACGGTGGCAATTGCTACACGTTACGGGGTCGTAACAGCCGTAACAGCCATTATGGAAAAAAAAAATGACCCGTAATTACCGTTAATGGCACGTTACATCCCCTATAAAGGCCATAATAGGCCTGTGATGATCTATTACGGGACATACAGGTTTTTCATACTTTTTAATCAACATTACGGGGCAGATACATGTTTTTCGGGGGTTTTTTCAATTGAGAGAGAGAGAGAGAGAGAGAGAGAGAGAGAGAGAGAGTGTAACGGCCGTTACAGGGCCGTAACAGCCATTATGCCCCATATCATAAAGGTAACGGTGGTGGCTGTTACGACCACTGTTACCGTTACAGAATAACAAAACCATTGATAATAAATTTTTCGAGCATACTGAAGTACATAACTGGTAGGCATAAATGTAAAATTGGCAACATGGAAGAATTAAGGCAAACCTGCATAAGAATTGATGCTGCAATCTGAGGACTGATTCCCAGCTGGAAAAGTGACAGCTTAAGCTCTGCCGAAAAATCGCCAAGTTCATCTGCTAAGAGTAAAGAGTGAATAATGAATATAGAATGAAATGCAGGAGATGAAGTTTAGGATAGCACCCGGTTACTCCCACACAAACATATGCAAATGCTGAAGAACCACATGGTCAACAAATATTACTAGCTAACATGGTATCCACTTCTTTGCAAAAAAAAAAAACATGAAATTGTCAGGCAAAACAATCCTATAAATCAGCTACATGCAGCTATTCAGCCATCCAGCATCGGCCACATACCCTCTTTACTTTGATGTTATTAGTCCTGTATCAATGACACCAGTTGCAATAATAGTTGTCCCTTAGACATCCCTTCCGTGGTTCATACTTGTAAACACTTGTTCCTTTCTATATGGAAGTCATGACTCATTTTTTAAAGGTGTTTCCCATTGGCACAATGTGTCCATTGTAGAAATTGTGCTTTCCTGATGTAGGAAGGGTATTCCTTTGCAATGTTTCACACAGAAACTATAAAAATCAAATCCAAATTCAACCAATCAAAAGCTGCACTATGTCAGACCTCAAAAAAAAAAAAATGCTTATAGACTCTTTTGAACCCTAATTGTAGCCTAACTATGAAACCAACTTATAAATAAATGACTCCTTCACTTTAAAGACTAGGAATTCAGTTTTACTAAACTAAATAAATAAATAGCATTAAACTGTTTGGATAGAGGGAAAAGAAAATAAAAATGGGAAATGAAAATGGTTGTTTATTGATGTAGCCAAAAAAAAAAAGTAGATTCCATTCAGCAATCATAAGCCTTTCCTATAGTCAAATTCTCTAGGACAAGATATAAGATGACAGTTGTCTTACAAATATGATATTTCCACTTCCTCCCCTGAAAATGGAATCCATTGGAATCTATGCTTCAATAGAGCTAGTAGTCATGGATACCATTGGGCATTATTACCTTTTCTTTTCTTTTCCTCTGTCCGCATATCCAAACAGACCCTAAATTCCAAACTTACGCCTAAAAGTTCATAAATAACAGCTAGCTCTCATAAACAAAAAATCATAATTTAAAATTACTAAACAGTTAAAGATATGAAATTCTACGACTAGTAGTACCCCCAAAAGTTCAAAAAATGATAGGTAGCTCTCACAAACAGAAAATCACAATCCAGAGTATCAAACAGCTGATTTAGGGTCCAAAACAAGCACAGATCGCGAAGCAGGTTAGCCCAAGGCAATCAGCAGAAAGTCTGATCCCAGTGTGCCCTAGTGGCTGCGGGTGCAAATCGTGCCTCTCGCATGTTGGGATACGTAGGACTGCATTATTTTGAAGGTCGGTCTCAACACCTCCCTTAACGAGATTAAATGAGATCAACTCCTACCTCTCACATGTTCGGGTAGAGTAGAGAACTCACGATCTATTATAAGTGAGATTAAGGCTCTGGACACTGTTTGGCCAATTATCATTTAAATTGTGACTAGTGTTCGCAATATCAATAATATTGACCGATATATCGGCTGAAATTATTGTTATCGCTGGCCAGCAAGACGAAACCCATCAGAAATCCTAGAAATAAATAAAAATAAAAATAAAAAACAGAATTCTTTGTATCGTGCAATATATCGCACGATATTTTGCGAAATCCCCGATATTAACAATACTATCGCACATTACAGAGCCAACAACCATTCAAGGAGAGAATTTCCACGACAAAACGCCAGGAATGCCAGGCTTGCAATATTACCGAAAAATTGAAGGAAAAAAAAAAAACCAAAAATAAAAAGAGGGAAAAGCTTTCAATCCATGTAGGAGAGGGGATTTCGATACCTGTAGAAGAAACGAGCATGATTGGAAGCTGAATTTGGTGGGTCACTCGATCGAGAGATAGCGGTGCGCCATAAGTGCGAAAAAACCTCGATTTTCCTATTTTTTTTCATCGAATAGGGGAGAGATTTTCCGCGAAATGAAGATTTCGGCCACAAAAATCTGCCAAATTCGTGGGGATTTTGGATTTAGGGTTCCGGACCTTCCGGAACCCTTTCGTGCGGTGAAAATGGCTTCCGATGCCATTTACGGAAGTGGATCGGGTGGTGTACCGCACACCAGCAACTTGGCTGGTGAGTTGACAAGTTTTGTGGGCCCCACCATGAGGTACGTGTTATATCCAAACCGTTCGTCCATTTTGCGAGATCGTTCCAAGGGTTGAGCCCAAAAATAAGACAGATCCAAAGATCAAGCGGACCACACCACAGAAAGTAGGGGGAGATTAAATGTCTACGATTGAAACCTTCTTGGGGTCGCAGAAGTTTTCGATCAGTCTGATATTTGTTTTTCCTCTTCATCCATGTTTGTGTGGCCTTATGAATAGATTGGATGGAGAAAAAACATTACGGTGGTCCCTACGAATCTTTTAACGGTGGGAATCATTGTCCCGCTGCTATTTGTGGTGTGGTCCACTTGAGCTTTGGATATGACTCATTTTTTGTTACACGTCCTAAAATGATCTCGCTAAATGGATGGTGGGTGTAGATATAATAAATACATCATGATGGGGCCCACTGAGCTTTGATCCTCTTTCCATCGTTTGCACGTACATACACCAACGAGGTCGCTAGTGTGGAGTACAACAGCTAATTCGCTTCCTTTAAAAACGGGCTCTATGGGGTCCACCTTGATGTATATGTTTTATCCAGGCCATCCATCCGGTTTTTCATATCATTTAAGGACATTATGCCAAAACTTCAGCAAATCCCAATCTCAGGTGTACCACACCAGAAAAAGTGGTGAATGACCATTAAAAGCATTTTATAGGCCAAGAAAGTTTTCGGTTGAGCTCATCTTTATATATTCCCTTCATCCACTTCTGGTTGACCTTATCAACAAGTTGGATGACAAATAAACATTACGGAACTACTTAAAGTGGGCCTTCATATTTTTTTAATGGTGAATGTTCAATCATCATTGTTTCATGTGGTGTGGTCCACCTAAAATTTGGATGTACTTAATGTTTGGGACAACGTCCGAAAATGAGTTGAAAAATCGAATGGACGAAGTGGATATACAACATATCATCATGGTGGGCCCTACAATAAGGGCAACACCCACCAAGTTGTTACCCGTGTAACACCAAATCCACACCCGTAAGGAGTGTGGTTCCGTGCGATTGGCTGCACTTAGAGGCGTACACGAGTCGAGCTGAGCCGAGCTTTGCCCAGCTCATGCTCGACTCGGACTACTCGAGTCTCAGCTCGTGCTCGGCTCAATCGAGTTCGAGCCCGGCCAGTGGTCACTGGTCGGATGGGTTCTGCTACTCGGATGGCCGGAAAAAATGGAGAGAGTGGAGGATAGGACTCACTTTCGAAGAGAAGCTCGTTCGGACAGACGCTGGAAGAGGGAATGTCGCCGTGCGGAGAGTATTAGGCGGAGCTCGTCCGGACAAACGCTGGAAGAAGGAAATGCTCGTCCGAATAGACGCTGGAAGAAAGAAATGTCGCCAGACAGTCGCTGGAAGAAGGAAATGTAGTCGGACAGACAACCGATTTGGACGATTTGGAGGTAGAAATTGGGCAATTTGGGCGAAAGGGAGGGAGAACAGGTAGGGTTGCTGGTTTGGGCGTACTGGGTAGGGTCAGGCGACTAGGTAGGGTTTTTTAAAAATCCTTTATATACTAACTTAAAGTTGAGTCAAGTCGAGTCGAGCCGAGTCGAGCTATGTCCAGCTCGGACTCGACTCGAAATGTTCCGAGTGCCCAAAATATGGCTCGACTCGATTTGAACAGCGTTTCGATCCGAGTCGAGTCGAGCTTTTTCGAGCCGAGTCGAGCGAGTTACCGAGCGTAGGCTACTTGTGTACAACTCTAGCTGCACTCAAGACGATGCAGCCCTTACGGTGGGGCTCGCATTGATGTACATTCTACTCATCCATTGGGAGAGATTATTTTAGATCATGAGACAAATAATGTGTCGAATCCAAAGCTCAAGTGGACCCCACCACACAAAACAATGGGGATTGAACGCCTAGCATTAAAAACTTTGTGGGGGCCATAGAAGTTTTCGATCAAGCTGATATTTGTGTGGTCGCTTCGCCCATTTCTACATGAACTTATGAATAGGTTGGATCTCAAATAAACATCATGGTGGGCCCCACAGAAGTGGTTTAAAGTTTCAACGATGGGTGTCATTCTTCTCGTTGTTTTCTGTGGTAGGGTCCACTTGAGTATTGGATCGGCCTCATTCTTTGGCTCAAGCCCTAAAATGGTCTCTCCAAATGGATGGACGGTGTGGATACAACACACATAATGGGTGGGGCCACAATCAGGGTCCCGCGCAAATTGTTCTCTAGCTCATGCTCTAAAATGACCTCTTAAAATGGATGGATGGTATGGATACAATCCATACATCATGGTTGGGCCCATAGTCAGGGTCCACCCTCGTTGGGGCCCTAATAAGTTTTTAATGGTGGGCGTTCAAGATCCATTGTTTCCTGTGGTGTGGTCCACATGAGAATTGAATCTCCCTCATGGTCATGTGGGGCTAGTGGTGGGGGCCATCATGATGTTTGTGAGAAATCCACTTTATCCATCCATATTTTTTGGGGCATATTAGTTGTCCATTATGCATCTGAATATAGTTGTCTTAGTTCAATCGGACAACGCGTAGCTTACGACCTTATACAAATAAAACCTATTATGTGCACTTCTTTTTTGAGATTTTATGATTTAAAAGCCTGTATTAAGGCCTTTTTTAATAATCCTTGAAGTTTCATTGAAAAATTCAATCATTTTCCCAATGTTTCCCCATGTTTCCCAAAAAGTGCAATAAATTATGTGAGGCAAATGATATATCCCGCGCGATAACCGATACATATATGTATCCCAAGGGTGCGATACATTGCACGATATTGATATTTCGAACATTGATTTTGACAACAAGTTCATCCATTTGGTTCTTCTTCTTATTATTATTATTCTTCTTCTTTTGGAAGTGTAACAAAGAATTTTATTCAAAAGGCGCCGAGCTATCACCACAAACTACAAAGAAAGCAGAAAAGAAATATTACAATCCTTTAAAATAGATGCATTTGAGGCCCAATCCTAACAAAAGACAAAGCCCTAACCAAATATTCGCTTCCTTGCTAGAGACATCACGGAAGCATCTCTCATTTCTTTCTCCCCAAAGCGCCCACCATTTAGCTAGAATAGTCACCCTCCATGCGGTAGTCCTTTGCTTTCCAATCCTCACACCGTACCAACTCAATAGAAGTTCCTCGACTAACTCTGGCATTACCCAAGACATACCAAAAGAAGAGATGAATTAGTGCCACACTAATTCAATAGCCTTGCAATGAATGGAAAGGTGGTTAACCGATTTGGCATCCTTCATACACATCACACATGAGTTTGGAAGGATCATGGATCGTCTTTGAAGGTGATCAATTGTAAGAACTCTCTTTCTTCCCACCAACCATCCAAAAGCCGTGACATTCGGCGGGGGCCCTGTAGGACCACACATGGGATGTGACACCACACTGCTCACCAGGAGACGATCGGCACAAGCAACCATAGAAAGATAGAACCAAGAAGCAACCCAACCTATCCTTGAGCCAAAGCATCTTGTTTCACTCACTACTATCCAGAACGAAAAGGATAAGCTTGTAAGATTGTCACAAAACCAAAAAAAAAAAATGTGTGTGTACTTTTCCTTCCATCATGTGTGGTCTTTCTGTCAAACTGCCAAGATCACACCAGCAATAGATGGCAGGCGCCCAACCCAATGCCTGCTGATACCACATCAAACTCAATCAAGTTGTACTTTTCCCTTTGTTAAACAATGTCAAGCACCTTTGATCAATGGTGACGGTGTTCCCTATCTACAAACACCAGAAGTAGGGTTGAGGATGCTTTCCATGATCAAGCTACTGTATGTCATCATCTCTAAAACCATATCTTTGCAACTACTTCCATCAATCGCGATGTTCCAGACTTGCAGACTTCTCAAGAAAATTTATTTGATCACATACACCAAACTAGTGTCGTTTTGCACAGAAGGCAACCAGAGTCCACTTTAACATCACACCATCACCATCACTAGCCTCCAGAGATATCTCCAAATCATCAACACTATCATATTTTGCCAATTTCTCATCCACACCACCTATTCCCTTTTCTTTGTGGCATTCACATGTGCCTCAGATCAACGTGACAATCTTTTTTCTTTTTTTCTTTTTTTTGAGAGCCCTTTCTGCCCACTGAAGCATTGTAACCCTGCTTCGCTACTCTAGGTGACGATCGGAAGACAGCATTTAAGATGAGGACGGATTGTATGAATGGCTAATCATGTCATTTGGCTGACAAACATGCCCAGCACATTCATGTGAGTTGTAGGCTTGTAGCACCACTTCCTACGGCCATTTATAGGCAAGTCAATTGTTGTATATTTCGATAAATTTCTTATCTATAGTCATCCACATGAGGACATTTAGTCCATGTCAACAAGTGATGAGAATTTGATTCAAGATATTTAACCTGAAGAAATGCGCCTTCATGAGTCCCTGAACAGTTTTCCTAAGGTTTGTCGCAGCCAAAGGTCTCAAAGCAAATCCAGAGAAGATAAAGGAAATTTTTGATTGGCCAACTCTGACGAATATTCACAAGGTCCAGAGCTTTAATGGATCGGTGACCTTTTATCAGAGATTTATTCAGAATTTCAGTTCCTTTATGGGACCGGTCACCAAGGCAGCTGATTAAGAATGCACCAAAGCAGCAACTGCAGCCTTTAAGGAAATCAAGAAGAGAATGATCAAAGCATCAGTCTTAAGCATGCAGACTTTATTTCAAAGTGGCATGCAATGCCCTCCCATCAAGTTTCATACGTCAGCAAGAAGTTCAAAAATGGATAGAAAAGGTCCTCTACCTTTGGAAGTTTGTTTCTACGTTATGATTCAAAAACACTGAAGCATTATCTTCTGAATCAAGAGTTAGTATTTTATTATGATCATGAAGCCTTGAGATACCTAAATTCCCCGAAAAAACTAAGAATAAGAAGCTAAGTGGAGTATGTATATTCAGGAGGTAAGTTCCACCCCAAACTTCAAGCTGGCATCGGGAACAAAGCAAGAGATGCACTCAGCAGAAAACACATATCTTGACTACTCTCTCAGTGTTTGTAGTGGAACTTGATGAAATTAAGAGAAATTATTTTGCTGATAAAGACTTCACAAAAATTGTCTCTGCTTTGTCTGCTAGGACAAATGACAAGTATCTGCAATTTGACCTATGACGGTTATCTATGCTACGACACGTGGTGTGTATTCCAAGGGATTCACTGCAAAAGCTAGCGGTGCATGACTTGCACTATGGTGGTCTTGATGGTTACTTCAGCAGGATTGATAAGACAACCAGAGTAATTGAAGCTTGATTTTATTGGGATAGAGTCAAGTAGGATGTCACGGCAGTTGTCCAATAATGTTGAAATTTTCAGCTTGGAAAAGGGCGTAAACAGAATATACATCATGCTGTATGTGCCGAATGGACCATGGGGATACATTGGCATAGATTTTGTCATGGGATTACCAAAGACAGTGTGGTCACAACTTCATCTGCATAGTAGTTGGTCGCTTCTTCAAGATGGCTCATTTCATCCCTCATAAGAAAATATCTAACACCTTGCACATGGCAAACCTCTTCTTCAGAGAAGTTATCTGATTACATGAAGTTTCTAAAACCCTTTTGTCTAACCGAGATGTGTAGTCCATGAGTTATTTCTAGAAGACGCTGTAGGCAAGATGGGAACTAAACTAAAGTTCTTAAGCACTTACCATATGCAAATTGACAGCTATTGAGGTGGTTTAAGAGAAGCCTCAGAGCTTACTGCAATGTCTTGTAGATGATTACATCAGCAGGTGGGACCTTGTTCTATACCAAGTGATTTTGCTTATAAACCTTCTATGAACCATACTACAGGATTATTCCCTATCAAAACCGACAATGGGCTTAAACCTCAACAACCTATCAATCTAGTAGTGGTACATGTACCAATTTCAACTGAACAGAGCCAGGATGGTAAGATTTTGATCAGCATATCAAGAGTATATGCAAAAATGTCATACTTAAAAGATTGCTCAAAGCAATGATAACGACAAGAGATATGCTACCATGAGACGATGCTCTGCAGAATTCAATCAACGTGATAAGGTGATGATCCGTCTTACAGTGTGAATTAAACACTTATCATTGAAAACTTCTTGGGGGCCACACAATTTTTAGATCAAACTAATATTTGTGGTTTCCCTTCATCTAGGTCTATGGATTGTTTGAAGTATCCCCAATATTATCGAAATTTCACTGATATTATCCGTATCTCCAGCTCGGCAATACCAATAACACTGGCAGTATCAGAAATTCCACGTATCAGTGATGTATTGCTAAGTATCGCCAATGGATCGATATTGCCAATATTTTCGACAATGTAAATTTCAATTGTCGCTTGTATCGCCAGCCTAGAGGCGATATTTCAATAATATCACTGATGTATCGATATCACACAAAATTTTGTTTATTAAAAAAAAAAAAAATCCATTTCAAATCTTTTCTATGTTCGCATGGTTGTATGCAGTGTTCAATTTGTTGATGATGATATCGATAAATCGCGATATTATCAATATCATGACATGAGCGATATCAAGACCACAATCTTTCGTTTCCTTTCCTTTCCAATTGTCAACAATTTCTCAGCGAAATAGTGTTGTCAGCATTTTGAAATATTGATGGATGTTTGAATGGAAGGTTGGATGGTTGGATGGATGGTTGGAGGGATAGATGGGATGGATGGGATGGTTAGACTGATTTTTACGACAACGCATGCTTTTAAGCCCCCATCAAATGAAAACTTATTATGTATGCATCATTTTTGCAATTTTTTATTCCTAAATATGCAAATATGTGTATTTTAGCATCTCTTAAAGTTTCATTGAAAAATTCCACCGTTTTCCCCATGTTTCCCTAATGTTTCCCCACATTTCCAGTTATCAGCGATATCGATATTGTTTCTGTATCCCCGGCCAACGAAACTAGTAGCGATACTGATACTTCGAACACTGGATCTATGTGACATTATGGACAGGTTGGAAGACAAATAAACATCACTGCGGGCCCTAGGAAGGTTTCAATGGTGGACGTCATTAACCCCACAGTTCCCTGTGGTGTGGTCCGCTTGAACTTTGGATATACTTCAATTTTGAGTTCATGCCCTAAAATGATCAAGAAAAATGGATGGAAGGCATGTATAAGACATACATCCACAGTGGCCCCACAAAGTTTACTCTAGCATGCTGAGTTACTCAGTACTTCCATTTAATACTAGTGGATGATCCAACAATTCAATTCGTAGCTGTCAAATGAATGACTAAAACTAAATTGGTTAGGGTAAGATATCAATGGGCTAATTCGAATGGATTAAAATCATCCAATCAGTATGATCTATGGTTATTTCTCTATTTAAAATGGAATCCATCAATGGTGTGGCTCGTCTCACCAATGTGCTTTGACTACAGAACTAAATGACACATGTAGAAACTGAAAATCTGATCATACAGTGCATATCCTATGGAACGAGTATCATCTATTTGCCTCCTTACGCAATCAATTCATTTTACTGTATTTGGTAAATATAAAAGATCTAGACCATTCATCTACTTGGCTTTATTTGCTGGGGAAAGTATTAAAATTTTATTCGAATGGCCATAGGTGTGCCAAATTTGGAGGCATGGCAAGAACAGATCTTGTCTCATACTCTACAAAAGATAGAAATTGGGACATAAATACGACAAATTGCCAATTTTCAAACATTTGTAGTTTGTGTTTAACAAAAAAAAAAAAGGTGAAAAAGTGCTTATTTTCATATATCAGAAATTTTTTTTGACAAATTACCAAACAGATTTTTTCAGTACTTATTAAGTATTAAAATTCAGCGCTTCTAAGTTTTCAGCACTTAAATTAATTTTCAGACCTTACTTTTCAGTTTACCAAATGGCACCTAAGTCTACTTTCCCTCATCTTATTATCTACCGGTGCTACTTCTAAGTCCCCTCGAACGCATGCATTTCCAATCCTATCCTTCCCCGTCTTGCTAGTTGCCACTCATCCATCTCAAGATCTTCATTTCAGCTACGCTCATCCTATGAACATGTTATCCCTTAACTACCCAACATTTTGTCCCATAAAGCACGGCTGCCAAACATTTGACTTTGTTTTGTTTTTCTTACATTTTAAAAATTAAGTGAAGAGCCTAAAGTGCCATCAATTAGAGAGAAAGGTACTTAAGTAGGGGCAATTAAGTCAAATCACATCACATTAGCAGTCTCTTGTTTCATTTACTCTTATAAATAGTCTCTAAGGGGACGTGTAAACATGACGGCTGCTTTAGAGAAATAAAATTCAGCTTTTACGCTTTATGATTGCTCTTGGTCGAAGAGACGGGGCTTTGAATATCACATTATCACTAGCACTTGGATAGATTGTTGGGAAATTCCAAACCATTGTTTCTCCATTCGTTATTCAAGCCTGCATTTTCTTTCTAATCATTGATTCTCAATTATCCTGTGGTTTCGGGGTCAGAGAAACCAAGATTTGGAGCCAATTGTTGTTTCCAACTGCACCAAATGTGTAGCTTCAAACTTCTCTCATATCTTTATGTTCTCCCAAAAAAGTTGTGGTAGAATGAGTTCCATCTAGTAATAAAACATTTTGCAATGCATCAGACTTTTCTAGAATGAAACAAAGCAATGAAATGCAAACTTTCTTTTGTCAATACGATAAAACTACTTATTTAAAAAGATAGAACTAAGAACTAACCAAAACTCCTAAGTTTGCAGATATAAAGAAAGAACTTACCAACAGATCCAGAAATAAAGCTAAGGTAGTCTTCAGGTATCAACCGCCTATCAAAGCCAGGTAATGGTATGAAATAGCCTACTCGGCTAACTAAAATCAATACTGCAGTTACAAATAACCTTCGACGTATTTCACTCTTGAAGAAAGATTCAGCAGCACCATTGACCACAGATCCCAAACGAACAAAAGTTAAGAATCTATTCTTGAACTTTTTGGGCCTGGTTTGCGAGCTTGTACTGTCACCAACATCATGTGAATCAAGCAAATCTGTTCCAGCCTCTGGTACCATAGGAGTAAGTTCTAGCATAGAAGACTGTAAAGAAATGGCCTCGTTATTGGCGTAGTTGCTCTGAAGTTTATCTGAACAAAAAACAGAAAATCTCCAGCTCCAGTTTAGTGAAGAGTGGTGACTGAAGAACACGGAATTCCTTTTGAAGGAACATGACGGATGGGCCACCAAAGAAAAGTAGGTTCTCGTATAAAAAACATGATTCGGCCGGAGATTACATTCAGCCAGTCCACCTGCATGCCAGTGCAAAGATACAGAAGCACTTGTCAAACCAACAAGTTTCATCCAGTAATTCAACGAGATTTTATTAAGGCACAAAATAATCAATGACCATGATGCAAATTTCCATCCATTAATGTGTTGTAAGTCTCTTCCTCTATCAAACAACAAAGAAACCCCTCATTTCGGCCATCTTCTACCACAGTTTTAAGACTAATAACTCAGACTTATTCATTTTGTCCTTAGTCGAGTTGTAGTAGATGAGTTGAGGGTGACTCGACTGAGTTAGGCTGAGTCCCATCCCCTTTTTTATCAAAATATAAGGAAAAAAATATATATAGATAAAAAAAACAAATATATATATATATATAAATGATATATGCCGATTTCAAGATAAAATAAAGTTAACATGTCACCTAAAATGCAATACATACCAATTCATTGTGATGAAATATTGAACAGCTACCTGATTGATTTTTAATAAAATATTTTTATTGAATTACTAATTTTCAAGAAGCTCCTAAATCATCTCTAGAGACTTTAATAACCTAGATCCAGGTTTTGGAGGCAAAATGGAAGAAAATCACAAAAAAAAAAAAAAAAAAAAAAAAACCCTCATAGGACTCACTCAGACTAACCTGCTAGAGTCTCAAGCGACTCATCCAAGTTGGACAGAATACACCGAGTCTACTCCGCCTCGTGAAATTCGGAGTATCGACTTGACCCAGGTTTGACAAAGTCTAGATTGATCAGTCGTGTTGTGCCAAACTCTAATGAATCTTCAAACCATGATTCTACCTCCATACATGACTTCTCTTCATCGTCGACAAAACTTTCCATCTTCTGTTCCTTTTTTTCTTTTCACTCATCATCTATGCATGGGCTTCCTCTTCCTCAACCCACTACCATTATATCTCTATATATTTCATCCTTTTAACATCTCTCTGATTTTACCCTTTTCTTTTCTTTTTAACCCCAATCTCATTGGGGCAACTCAAATGCAACACTCATTCCAGTGTTTGAACAAGACCTCAATCGCCCACCATCCCACATCATGTTACGGACCAACAGTTGACTTTGCACAAACATGAAAAAGCCTCTCTCAACTTTTCATGATCAATGAACGGTAACCACAGGCGCAGATTTAAACTAGGGAAGTCACAAGACTCACAACACACTTGACTCGCTCTTTATATTAGATGCATAAGATCTCTATACTACTCCATCTATCCCAATAAACTTGGGCTTTTATGTAGTTTGATATAGAGTCCTGTATTGATCTAGAATAATTATTGTTTAAAGCAAGTAGATGTCGGTACCTCCTGTTTAAAAGATCCGCATTTGCGCACACTTTAGATGCTTGTCTCTTATCTGATTTTGTGCATACTCTCGTATCCCTTCTTCCCAAAATTGGCATTTGTGCATGCTCTTGTATCTATTATTTACAAATCAAAATTTGTTCGCTATTTATTTGAACATTAGAGCGTGCTCAGATATGTGGAATCCAAAAGGGAAAAGAAACCAGATTCCTTTGACAAGACAGCAGTGGCTATTTGGATAAATGGATTCCCAAAGTAATCATTAGCCTTATCCACAATCATGATTCTCTAGCTTAAGGTGCAAGTGATCGTTGTCTAATGAAACTGGGATTCCCGTTTGCTATCCAAACAAGATCCCTAAAAATGGAAACCCTTTTCCAACAGTGCTGATGGAAACAATCATTAGATAATCATTAACTTTTCCACATCCACATATTGAATTTCTTGTGTCTAAAAAGACCTAGGATTATCCTGCAAATCAAATTTGCTTTCAAGATACATCTAGATTGTTGTATATCTTGCTTCTAATTCTGAATTTTTCAAACTAATTATATGAACAGTACGATAACTATGCAACTCTGAATGTGATTCTAATTAAAACCTAGATTTTTATCTCTTGTTAGCCAATACTTCAAACTCTAAATACCAGAACCCTCAAAAATTCTTTGAATCCATCGATCTCTTCACAGCCTGATGAGGACATCACATCGCATACACATTTGCATACGTATCAGAGGAGGAGACGGGCCGTACTGGTTTCTTTGTGGCTAGGCGAATCAATCCCTTTATCTCATAGCCCAAGCCCTACATCCCATGGTTTAGGACCTCAACTAAACCCTCCTGATGGACCCCACTTCACATGGGTTTTGCTTCACACGAGCCACCCACTTCACACGGGTGGGGCCCGCCTCACATGAGCCACCCACCTCACATGGGTCGTCCACCCGATTGTGCCCCAAACATCCCACAGGCCACACCACTCGAACCCGGTGTAAAAATACCCCTGCAGTGGCGAGTATCCATGACCCCATGTGCATGTGCGAGCATCTGGAAGACCCCACACTGGGAAGGTGCACATGGGTTGCTTTAGGGAGTGATTTGGATAGTTGGATTTGAGGGATGTGACGATCACATAGATTACATGATCGAGCCGTTGGAACACATGGATTACATAATCGGGCCATTGATCATGGACCATTCTTGTCATCATAGGACATAATCATGTTTTAGGATTTAGTTTATGAATGATTTATTTTTTGAACACCTTATGAGTTATTTTATTTGATTTTTCATTAGACTAAGGTTATCTTGGTCAAAGTCATTAAAACAGGGTTTAATTTGTAATTTTAAAAAGTCTTCAGACTATATAAAGAGGGGGGGAGCGTGTGACCTCCTTAATGGTGGATTTTCTCTCCAATAAAAAATTTAAAAAAACAAAGTTCCTTTGTTTCTTCTTCTTCATGCGATGTGAAGACTTGTTCCATGCGATTTGGAACGAAGATCGGTGCGATGCTCGGCTTCAATCACACGGGAGTGCAAGGCTTACAATTATCCATCTTTGAGCTTTTTCTTCTTCGTGCAATGTATTTTGTTGAAATATCCTTAGTTCTTCATCCAAAACATCTTCTGTCACCTTTATTTCTTCTTTATCATCTTTTTTCCTCAAAACCCTAAAGTTACGGACCAAACCCTAGTCAACCGGACCCCACACGTTTGATCGTATGACCATGCATGCGAGCCCATGGGCCAGTCCATGCGACCAATCCCCTAGTCCCCCTTGCCCCTTTGAACCCTTCCTCTAAAACCCTATCTTCCCTTGTCCAGAACTATAACACTAAACCTAAAAATCCCAAATCTTTCAATTTCCCCAAGTTACCAAACTCTAGATCTTCAAAACCTTCAATTAATCCCAAATCCCTAAATTCCCTACATCCAAAACCCTATTTCCCATCTCCTAATACCTAAATCCTTTAACCTCCTTACCCAATTTACCCAATTAAACCCTAATTCAAAGTTTTCCCCAATTTCCCTAAACCCTAGCCTAACCCACACCCAAATCTAGTAAACCCTAGGTCATATTAGACCCTCCTTCTTAAAATAGGTTTAACCCAATGCTATGTGGATGTTTCTACATCCATCCAATCCTAGTTTCTCATGTTTAATGGTCTTATAGGATGATGTTTGGCAACCTAGACTTGAACTATGCATGATTTCCTTTTAGAATCTTGATATTTGTGATGATGTTAGCAAGATTTATAGTTTTCATTAATTAATTTAAATTTGTTGATTGATCTCTCACATTATTTGAGATCATGGATTGGTCCTGCATCAAATTTGGTATTAGAGCCCATAGGCTTAGCATAGGATTTTTGTGTTGCACTTAGATTAGAGTCACATCTAGGGTTAGTAGAGCATACATTGCATATAGGATCTATGATCATATTGCTGATTTTTTTTTCATAATTTGGAGTATTCTATTGCTGAATTTTCAGAGAGCGTTCCACTTATACCATTGCTGAATTTTCAGCATAGTAATCTCAAGTTGTCACCTTGCTGAATTTTTAGTTTGTAATTTTCATATGACACTCTTGCTGAATTTTCAGTTTGGTACTCTCAGATTACCGTCCTGCTGAATTTTCAACATAATATTTGAAGGTAACGGTTTGCTGAATTTTCATATTAGTGTTTCTAGTGTGTCCAATTTGATCTCTAGGTTGGTTTTATCATTGTCATAACATTATCCTAAGATCTAGCTTTTCCTTTTAAAGTTCCCTTGTGTATGCCCACTTGTTCTGGACGTGACTTTGGTCTACATCCCACAATGAATCTAGAGCAGATTGTTGAAGCCCTTAATGCTATCAACCACTGTCTGACAGCCATTGAAGAGCACAATAGGACGACTACTACTCAATTGGCCACGACCAATGCACGTGTCAATAAACTTGAGGCCTCCCTACAGGCAAACCCCGACACTAGGGAAGATGTTCGATCTCAAGCTGGAGATCAAGTTGATAGCAGGGGCAGGGGCGTGGCCAAGGTATTGGTCATGGTCGAGCATAAGTGCAACCACAACATGAGGAACATCATTACCATCATGATCCAAACGCGCAAGTCATAAAGGGTGTAAAAGTTGAGGTTCCCAGTTTTGATGGTCGCATGGACCCCAAAGCATTCCTTCATTGGGTGGCAGACATGGATCACTATTTTGAGTTGTATGATATGTCTGATGCTCATCAAGTGAGATTTGCCTAGATGAAGCTGGTGGGCCAGGCCAAACTTTTTTGCACCAACATGGAGCATAAAATTAAAAGGAGAGGAGAACCCCTGGTTGCGCACTGGGCTGAGATGAAAGACGTCCTTAAAGAAAAGTATATCCCTCTCTTATCGCCAGAGGCTCCTAGACCAGTGGCAAGCCTTGCGCCAAGGACCCATGACTATGTCAGACTATATCGCCAAGTTTGATGAATACATGATGCGATGTGACGTTGAGGAAGACCTAATGATTACATTGTCTAGATTCAAGATGGGCCTTCGATTCAAGATCCAACGAGAACTTTATCTCGTGACGTTGGCACATTGGAGTGGAGTGATAAAGTCCCTTGACATACATTGATACACCAAACTCTAGCAGCTTAAGCTTTTGGAGTAAATGGTTGTTTGACATGGTATCAGGGCCAGGGAAATAAGCCCAGCCTATTTATGGTGTGAGTGTCCCTTCAACCTTGTCAGTCTGTTCCCGTGTGGAGTTCCCACCTCGCACGTGCGTGCCGGGGGGGGGGGGTGTTGGAGTGATAAAGTCCCTTGATATAAATTGATGCACCAAACTCAGACAACTTAAGCTTTTAAAGTAAATGATTGTTTGACATGGTATCAGAGAGGAAGGTCCTGTGTTCGAATCTCAAGAGCAGCAAATATGCCTCGCTAATATATTATTCTCCCAAGGGGGGTCAGGAAAAATCAGGTCCAGCCCAGGGCCCGGGAAATAAGCCCGGCCTATTTATGGTGTGAGTGTCCCTCCACCCTTGTCAATATGTTCTCATGCGAAGTTCCCACCCTGCACGTGCAGGCGGGTGTTGGAGTGATAAAGTCCCTTGATATACATTGATACACTAAACTCTGACAGCTTAAGTTTTTAGAGTAAATGGTTGTTTGACATGGAGCACATGTACCAAGTGGTGCAAGACATCAAGTCCTATCTCAAAGCACCAGTTGGTAGGCGTTATGACTCTTGGGATCCAAGTGTCAAGACTTATCCTCAAGGGACTAAATCTAACGTAGGGAGTCAATCCAAACCCCAAGTTGGTTCCTAGTCTAACTCTAAAGATGCCAAAGGAAAAGGGATGGCAAGTGCTAGCTCTAGGGGAGGTGAGCAAACATGATGCTTCAATTGTCATGGATTTGGTCACTTTGCGCATCAGGGTCCCTCAAAAGAGAGGAACAGGGCCCTAGTGATTGGTGAAGGTGAGGGTGTTTTTAAAGAAGAAGTCTATCAGCCTAATATCACCGGTGCTAGTGATGAGGAAGTAAAGGAAGAAGAGACCACACCACTTACAGTAGTCAGGTGCGCCTTGACCAATGCTATAGAGCATAATGACTGGCGTCGGACTATGATTTTTTACACCTATGCAAAATGTGGGGAGAAGAATTCCAAGGTGGTCGTCGATAGTGGTAGCTGTACAATGTGGTCTTCAATAGCACGTTATCCCGTTTGGGTTTGAAACCCGAACTGCACCCTCAGCCCTTTAGAGTCTCATGCATTGACGCATCTTCCATACATGTTACCCAGCGATGTCTTGTGCCTGTTCATTTTGGATCCTATTCAGATTCGTTGTGGTGCAACGTTTTGCCCATGGATGTTGGACGCATCATTTTAGGACGGCCTTGGTTATTAAACGCGATGTGACGATATATGGCCGCTCGAATGTGTGTTCATTCATGCATTAGGGCAAGAAGATCACTCTTGTTCCTCTCCCACTAAAAGGCAATTCGGGGAAGAAAGTTGGGGAAAAGTTGAGTGACCCAAGGGATACGAGGAGATCCCAACCTAAGTCACTTCATGTTATCAACGCCAAGGAGTTTGAGAGAGAGGTTAAAGTAGATTCGATAGTGTACGCCTTAGTGGCTAGAGAAGTTACACCCGAGATTAGTGTAGAGGGACCCCCTAAGGTGAATCCAATTCTAGATGAGTTTCATGATGTATTCCCAAAGGACTTACCAGATGAGCTTCCACCCATGAGGGACATCCAGCATGCCATTGATCTTATCCCTGGGGCGACTCTACCAAACCCTCATTATCGAATGAACCCTACGAAGAATGCAGAATTGAAGAAGCAGGTAGATGAGCTCCTTAGGAAGGGTTTCATTCAAGAGAGTTTAAGTTTGTGTGTCATGTCGGCGCTTCTCATGCCTAAGAAAGACGGCACGTGGTGAATGTGTGTGGACAATAGAGCCATCAATAAAATCACGGTCAAGTATCGATTTCCCATACCGCGTCTTAATAATATGTTAGACGTGATGGCGGGTGCCGCCATCTTTTCGAAGATTGACCTCAAGAGCGGATATCACAAAATACATATATGCCCAGGAGATGAGTAGAAGACAGCCTTCAAGACGAATGATGGGCTATACAAGTGGCTAGTCATGCCCTTTGGCTTGACTAACGCCCCGACCACATTTATGAGAGTAATGACCCAAGTGTTGAGACCGTTTATGGGTAAGTTCCTTGTAGTGTATTTTAATAACATTCTTATCTATAGCACATCAAAGGAACAACATCTCCACCATCTAAGGCAAGTTTGCGGGGTCCTCGGAACTGAAAAGTTTTATGTCAACTTCAAGAAGTGCACATTCATGTCAAAGAGTGTTATCTTCTTAGGGTTCATAGAATCATCTAAGGGTATGAGAGCAGATCCTGAGAAGGTCGGCGCTATAGTTGAGTGGCTTGAACCGCGCAATATTCACAAAGTATGAAGCTTTCATGGCTTAGCAACTTTTATAGGCGGTTCATTAGAGGGTTTAGTTCCATCATGGCTCCCATCATGGATTGCATAAAGAAATGGGAGTTTGTATGGACTAAAGCTGCCTCTAAAGCATTTATGGAGATAAAGGGCAACATGAGTGAGGCTCGCGACATGCGCCTTCCAGACTTTTCTAAAGTCTTTGAAGTTGCGTGTGATCATTGTTTAAATTATCTCCGATATTATCGTAATCTCTAGCTTGGCGATACCGATAACACTAGTAGTATTAAAAATCCTAAGCATAAGCAATGTACCAAGTATTACCAACGTATCAATATCACCAATATTTTCAAGTGTAAATTCCAGGCATAAGCAATGTACTAAGTATCGCTAACATATCGATATCACCAATATTTTCAATTGTGTAAATTCCAGGCATCACTTGTATTGCTAATGTATCAATATCACCAATATTTTTTACTATGTAAATTTTAGGTGATGTCGTGACGCTTGTATCACAAGTGTATCGGTGATATTTCAATAATATCATCAACATAGAGATATTACAGAAAGTTTGTTTATTAAAAAAATTTCTATTTCTGTTTTTTGATGAGCACATTGTTGCATGCAATTTACAATTTGTCATTGCTAATATTGATAATATCTCAATATTATCGTTACCACAATATGCGCGATATCAAGACCACAATCTTTCATTTCCTTTTTAGTTGCTGATGATTTCTTGGTAAAATATCGTGAGTTGTCGATATTCTTCAATACTGATGGATTTTTGGATGGATGATTGGATGGTTAGATGGGATAGATGGGATGGTTAGACTAATTACGACAACATATGCTTTTAATCCTCCATTAAATGGAAATTTATTATGTCTACATTCTGCAAATTTTTATTCCTAAATATGCAAATGTGTATTTTAGCATCTCCTGAAGTTTCATTGAAAATTCTACTGTTTTTCCCATGTTTTCCCGTATTTCCAGTTATCACCGATATTATTGGCGATATCAATATTGCTTCCATATCCCGAGCCAATGAAACTTGTAGCGATACCAATACTTCAAACACTGCGTGTGATGCATTGGGGTAGGTATAGGTGGAGTGCTTAGTCAGGAAGGGCACCCCGCTGCTTATTTTAGTGAGAAGTTGAATGAGGTAAAGCAACAGTATTCCACCTATGACAAAGAGTTCTATAAGATCGTCCAGTCCTTGCGCCATTGGCAGCATTATTTATTATCGCAAGAATTTGTCTTGTTCTCTTACCTCGAGGCCTTACGTTACCTCAATTCCCTGAAGAAACTAAACCCTAGGCATGCTAAATGGATCCAATTTCTTCAGGAATATTATTTCGTTTCTAAACATAACGCTGGGGTCGAGAACAAACATGTTGATGCCCCTAGTCATCGTGTGGTACTACTCCAGAGTATGAGTATGGAAATGATTAAGTTTGAGTGGCTGAGAGAAGAGTATCCTATATGCCCAAACTTTTGTGAGTTGTACGCGTCACTACGAGATGGTTAGTTGAGCGACAGTCGTGGGTTTGTCATCATCAATGAGTTCCTATTTAAAGGTGAATGACTTTGCATTCCCCGTACTTCCCTCCGTGATTTCCTAGTTTGGTAACTTCATGCAAAAGTAGCCGGTCATTTGGAGAGTGACAAGACTATTGCCCTTGTAGAGGATAAGTTTTATTGGCCAAGTCTCAAGTGAGATGTAGCCAAGATAATTGGGCAGTGCAAGACTTGTCAACTAGCAAAGCAAAGAAAGTGAAATACAAAATTGTATACGCCTTTGCCAGTGCCCCATGCTCCATGGCAGGACATTAGTATGGATTTCATGTTGGGTTCACCTAAGACTATCAAGAAACACAATTTTGTATTTGTAGTTGGGGACCATTTTTTCCAAAATGGCCCATTTCATTCCGTGCTCGAAACCGTCAAATGCCTCCAATGTGGCTAAAGTTTTCTTTGGGAAGGTAGTACGTTTACATGGTCTAACTAAGACCATAGTGTCTGAACATGATGTATGTTTTATGAGGTATTTTTGGAAGACACTATGGCACATGAAGGGGACAAGGCTTCAATTTTCATGTGCCTATCATCCTCAAATAGACAGTCAGACTAAGGTCATCAATAGGAGTCTTGGAAATTTGCTTAGATGCCTTGTGGGTGATCACATTAGAACTTGGGATATTATTTTGATTATAGCTGAGTTAGCTTATAATAGTTCTATTAATAGGTCCAAAGACATGAGTCCATTTAAGGTTGTGCATGGCTACAAACCTAGAAAACACGTAGATCTCATACCTATGCATGTGTCCCATGGGCCATATGAGTCAGCACATGAGTTTGCACGTTACATACATGAGTTGCATAGTGAGATCAGGAAGTGGAATAACTTAAGTAATGAAAATATAAAGCATTTGCTTATTCTCATCACAGATTTTAGGAATTCATGTAGGAGATTATGTCATGGTTCGTATGAGGCCTAAACGGTTTCCACATGGGGTTGTTAAAAAATTGCAAACGCATAGTGCGGGACCATACAAAATACTATAAAAATTGGATCCTAATGCATTTGTAGTAGACCTTCCACCAACCATGTGAATAAGCTCTACTTTTAATGTGGAAGATCTAATACGATACAAGGGTCCTGCTACTTCACCTTTTTATTATTTTTCAAACCCTCCCACAGACCATGATCCAGTCCCTAACCTATGGCCCCTACCTAACCAATCATCCCAGCCTTTGCCACCCTTACCCTCCTTGCCTGCTCGAAGTGAACAAGTCGAAGATATACTGTATGCACAAGCGGTTTCCACTTGCCATGGGGGATTTCAAAAAATCCTCGTCAAGTGAAAGCACAGACCGATTTTGGATAGCACCTGAATTATAGAGGTAGAGCTGCAGACTTTGAATCCCGACATCCTAGAGCATTGCAAGAGTTTTAGTCTGCTAAAGGCAAACTCTTCTCAACCAAGGAGAGTTTATAAGGACATCACATTTGCGTACGTATCAGAGGATGAGGCGGGCCACACCAATTTCTCTATGGCTAGGCGAGTATCCATGACCCCGTGTGTATGTGCGAGCATCTGGAAGACCCCACACTGGGAATGTGCACAAGGGTTGCTTTAGGGAGTGATTTGGACCGTTTGATTTGAGGGACGTAACGATCAGACCGTTGGATTGCAAGGATTATATGATTGGGCCGTTGATTGTAGACCATTCTTGTCATCATAGGACATAATTATGTTTTAAGATTTACTTCATGGTTGACTTATGTTTTGAACACCTTATGAGCGATTTTATTTGATTTTTTATTAGACTATAGTTATTTTGGTCAAAGTCATTAAAACAGGGTTTAATTTGTAATTTTGAAAAGTCTTGAGACTATACAAAGAGAGAGGGGGGGGGGATCATTTTCTCTCCAAAATAAATAAATAAATAAAAACAAAGTTCCTTTGTTTCTTCTTCTTCATGCGATGTGAAGACTTGTTCCATGCAATTTGGAACGAAGATCGGTGCAATGCTCATCTTCAATCACACAGGAGTGCAAGGCTTCCAGTTATCCATCTTTGAGTTTTTTCTTCTTCATGCAGGATATTTTGTTGAAATCTCCTTAGTTCTTCATACAAAACATCTTCCAACACCTTTCTTTCTTCTTCATCATCATTTTTCCTCGAAACCCTAAGGGGGCATTTAGCATACGGTATTAGATGGGATTAGGTGGGAGAGAATTGCATCCGGTCCCATGCAATTCCATCTAGCATTTGGAGAGGATTGGAAAGGATAGGATTAGGTGGGATGGAATTGCATTTGGTCCCACGCAGGAATTCCGTGGATTTTGAAATACTCTATACATGTGTGCCCCACATTGATGCATGCGTCTATCCATGTCGTCCATCCATATACACCGTTTACACGTGACATTCTGGTTATATATGTGTACAATTGAATGACATTTGTTGTGAATTTGGTCCATTGATTACAATTTCATGGTCCACCAAACAATGTTTTGCTTTATCCTGTGTTTTCCGTAGCAAAACTTTTATCCCAAACATGGGATTGGATGGTACCATGGCATTTCCAAACATGATATTAATCCCATCTAATACAATTCAATACCATTCAATTCCACGAACCAAACACGCCCTAAAGTTACGGACCAAACCCTAGCCGACCGGACCCCACACGTGTGATCGTACGACCACGCATGCGAGCCCATGGGCTGGTCCGTACAGCCAATCCCCTAGTCCCCCTTACCCCTTTAAACCCTTCCTCTAAAACCCTACCTTCCCTTGTCCAAAACTATAACACTAAACCTAAAAATCCCATATCTTTCAATTTCCCCAAGTTACCAAACTCCAAATCTTCAAAACCTGCAATTAAACCCAAATCCCTAAATTCCCTACATCCAAAACCCTATTTCCCATCTCCTAATACCTAAACCTTTTAACCACTTTACCCAATTTACCCAATTAAACATAAGTACAAGTTTTCCCCAATTTCCCTAAGCCCTAGCCTCACCCACACCCAAATCTAGTAAACCCTAGGTAGTATTAGACCTTCCTCCTTAAAATAGGTTTAACCCTATGCTATGTGGATGTTTCTACATCCATTAGATCCTGGTTTCTCATTTTCAATAGTCTTGTAGGATGATGCTTGGAAACCTAGGCTTAAACTATGCATAATTTCCTTTTAGAATCTTGATATTTGTGATGATGGTAGCAAGATTTATAGTTTCCATTAATTAATTTAAATTCGTTGATTGACCTCTCACATTATTTGAGTTCATGCATTGGTCCTACATCACAACCATCACGCAAATCCCGTGATCCACAGGATTTGCCCCAAATTTTCCCCTCTCCCATTTTGGAAAAGCAAAGACAACACTCTAATGTCTATGAGATCCTCTGTTCCTCTATAAAAGGAGGAAGAAACTCCTCATTTTGATCACCTTCTACCTCCATACACAACCATCTTAATCATCAGCAAAATTTTCCAACTTGTACTTTTTTCCTTTTCATCACTCATCATCTCTACAAGAGCATTCTCTTCCTCGGTCCCACTTCCTCTACATCTCTATTTATTTCTTCTTTTCTTACATATCCCTACAATTTTCTCTTTTTTCCTTTTAACCCCAATCTCATTGGGCCAACTCAAATGCAGCATTCATTCCACTATTCGTACAGGGACTCGGTAGCCCACCATCCTTCATCACGGTTCGACAGTTGACTCTGCAACAACACAAAAGGCCTCTCCAAGCAGCTTCTCGCAAACAATGAACACGGGTGCTGATTCGATAAATCTGGGGAAGATAGAACCCACTCAACTCTCTTGTTTATTACGTACATAAGATATGTATATCACTTCAGTTATCCTAATTAAACCCATGCTTTTATGTAGTTCAATATAGATTTTTGCACTGATCTAGAATACTTGTTTAAAGCTGATAGATGCTGGCATTTCTTGTTTACAAAATCTAGATTTATGCATACTCTAGATGCTTGTGTCTCTTGTTTAAAGAATCTAAACTTCTGCATGCTCTTGTATCCCTAGTTTGCAAAATTGGATCTTGTGAATACTTACAAATCTGAATTTGTTCATGCTATTCATTCCGACACCAAGATTCTCCTACGAATCCAAGTTTCTTTTTTATATACATTTAGATTGTTGTATCCTCTGCTCGTAGATCGGAATTTTTCATACTAATTACATAGACATTATGATTCCTTTGCAAATATGAATTTGTTTCTAATTTAAATCTAGATATTTATCTCTTGTTAGCAGTGATGTCATATGCGATCGCATAATAGCCTACTTGAAACGTGGGATTCGGTGGGATTAGGTAGTATGGAATTGCATTTGGTCCAATGTAAATTCAATCTAGCGTTTGGAAACGATGAGAAGGATTGGATTAATCTAGGTATCATATCATCCAGTCCCAACAGGAGATACGGTGAGATTTCTGATGGATTTTGAAATCCACTACATATGAGGGCCCCACATTGATGCATATGTTTTATCCACACGATCCATCCATATGCGCCCTTTAAACATAACAATCAAGTTGCATATGCATACAGGTGACCAACATCAGTTGTAAATTATGGTTCGTTGATTACAATTCCATGGTCCACCAAATACGGGTTTCACTTTTTTTCATTTTTTCTTTTCTTTTTTTCTGTTTCTTTTTCTTTTTTTTTCTTTTTCTTTTTCTTTTTATTTAAAGAGCTATAAATAATATTTATTCAAACAGAACTTGGCAACTGCCAAGCCAACAAAATGCAAGACAAGTGAGAATTACAATCCCATCCTAGGTCGAGAAACTAAACTCTAAATGATGAAGATTACAAGCCCATTCCGCCACGTCGTTTTTAATCTTCCAAAAAACATCACCCCGCAATTTAGCTATGTCGTTAAAGCATTGGGCATTCCGCTCCCCCCAGATATTCCAAAGACAGGCCAGCAGCGATAAACGCAAGTTTCACTTAATATAGTGTTTTCCCGAGAGGAAGAATTTGATCCCGATAAACACAAGTTTCACTTAATATAGTGTTATCCCGAAAGGAAGAATTTGATCCCAAACATGGGATTGGACAGTCGAAACACCATGGTATTTCCAGACATGTAATCATTATGTAATAATGATGTTAATTCCACTTAATGCAATTCAATACCATTTAATCTCGTGTTCCAAACAAGCCCTAAGTGATTATGCCATCGCATATGCCATTTTGGACTGGACTGCATATGCCATGGTGGCATATTGAGGTTATTATGCCATTGGGGCTTATGCAGTCTCATGGAGAACTATGCGACCGCATAACTCATAGTTATGCGGTTATGCCATTGCATACACAATATGCAATGGCAAAACCTCCCAATGGCTCTCTCTCTCTCTCTCTCTCTCTCTCTCTCTCTCTCTCTCTCTCTCTCTCTCTCTCTCTCTCTCTCTCTCTCTATTACTCTTAATCTCCCTTAAAATGACATAAATTAAATTTACATGTTTTTTTTTCACATTTTTTAGTATATGTATTCATTTGAGTAGTTGTTAGATGACTTGTTATAGTCTAATAGTGTGTAATAAAACTATAAAAACAATTCCCTATACTTGTATTTTTACATAATTTTTCAGAATTTTTCTTTTTAATCATTTTCCTTAAAATTTCCTTTTTTTTTTAAAGGAAAAAAAAAAAATGGGGAGCTATGCCCATCACATAAGCACATAACCCCCTTGGGTCACACGGGATCACTTATGCCATTTGACAACATTGATTGTTAGTCTATGTTTCCCATTAGTTCTTATGCAATTATCCTTGATTGCGTTATTCTAAACATACCATAGTTCTTTTAGATTCATTGTTGATGTTCTTTGGTTTTATCTATGTTGATCCATTGCGGATCATTAGTTTCATCAATATGCACATATTCAGTGTGTTATGTAATGTGAAGTTCTTAACTTGCTTCAATTCTTCCACATTAGATGTAATTCTTTATGATCTATTGGATTCATTCTAAATTTATCACAATATTCTTTTGCTTCATGTTGGTTCATTGACATAACCAACATCTTAATCACAACTCCCCTTTTCATCTAGTCAGCATAAAGATAGGTAAATCATCTAGTTTCCAGGGTCCAAACAGAAGGGTAAAATCGGCCATCCCAAAAATATATATAGAGAGAGAGAGCTTGCATTTGGATTATGGCTATCAATGGGGGTTGGGTCCTAGAGTTCCTGGACCCAAGCTGATCAGTTCGGATCTCGCCAGGTCGAGGTCTTGTTTTTCAGGACCGACCTGGACCCAATCATGTGTGGGTACCCATCAGGTTTGACAATCCAAACCCTTGATATTGCATATGGACAATGATCCAAAGCCTGGGTATTGCATTTATGAGGTGGTCTCCTTTCAACCTTATCTGGCCCAACGGTATGATGGACCCATACAGGACCCAATTTCTAAATGGGACCAAGGAATTGGACCCGGAAAGGGACCTGTTATGGGTCCCATCCATCCGGCACCCAGACCGCGGGTCCGGGTACCCAGTGACAGCCCAAGATTGGATGCTCCGCCGAACTCAACAGCAATTCATTCAACTCATTAATTAATAACGATGAAAAAGCATTGAAATGCAACGCCATGCATTTTGGGTTCTACTGGAGTTACAATTTGGGGGATACTCTCTCACTACGAATTAAGTCTCACTAGCTCCAACTTCAGTCATTTACTCTTTATTGAATTCAATTGTTGCAATTCAACTCACTTGAGCACCCAAACACGGCCTATAAAAGTTTATCTTTCTCGCGTTAGAACAAAACAAGAAAACGATGAACTAAAAAAAAAACAAGTTCGAGCCCTGCTTTGGGAAGTAATTTCAAAATATAGGCACAGAAACTGAATTTTTTGGAGAAACGAACTCATGCATATATCAGTTTACATGCAGTAATCCAAACGGGAGAGAGAGAGAGAGAGAGAGAGAAACTCACTCCGTTTCTTGAGGGATTTCAGTCGGAAGGGACTGAGAAAGAGATTGTTAGGGCGTAAGGAAGCTGCTTCCATGTCGGAAAATCAAAGGAAGAAATGGAGGAGTTTCAGCTGCTGCTGCTGCTGTCTTGGTGAAAAAATTAAACAGAGGACACGAGAAATGCTTATCTGCTTCAGGTTTTAAATTCCTCGGCGATTAAAAGGGCTTTATAGTTATATGATCCTCGATCCGAGTTGTGCATTGTGCTCGGGTTTTTTTTTAATCATACGTAGGTTTCATGTGTCAGTTGTCGAAGTCGGATTTGGGAGTGAACCCTCCAGTACACACGTCGGTGCTGGAAAAGCTCTGTGGGCCCGGGAGCGGCTTCGGTGGATCCCTGACTGTGGAGCCCACCTTGATGAATTTTACTGAAATCCACACCGTCCATCCGTTTTTATAGATCATTCTAGTACATAATCTAAAAAATAAAGAAGATCTAAATCTTATGTGGACCACACTACAGGAAATAGTAGTGATTGGATACCACGGTTAAAATTTTCTTGGAGACCACTGGAATGTTTGTTTGCCATCCAACCTGGTGATAAGGTCACGAAGACCTGGATGAAGGTACCATACAAATACTAGCTCGATCCAAAACTTTTGTGGCCCTACAAGAAGTTTTTAATGGTCAATCATCACTATTTCTTGTGGTGTAGTAAATATGAGATTTAGATATACTTCATTTTTGGGAATATGCCTGAAAATAATCTGTCAAAACAGATGAAAGGCATGGATATAGGGCAAATATATCACTGTGGGTCTCACAGTCAATGATCCATGCCATGATGAATGCGTTTTACAATGCCATCCATTCAGTTTGCAGCTCATTTTAGGTTACGAGCTAAAAAAAAAGCATATCTATCAGGTGGAGGTGGAGAGGACAGCTCATGATGTTCATATTTTGCATTTAGCATTGGAAAGACCTCATACGATAACTTTCCTAGTTCTACAGTATTTTTTGTTTCATTTCTTCTGGAACAACTAGGAGCACCTTTTTTTCATTCTAGAACAGTCACAAACACCTATTTTATTATGGATCTACTAATTTTGTTTCATTTCTTCTGGAACAACCAGGAGCACTTTTTTTCATTCTAGAACAGTCACAAACACCTATTTTATTATGGATCTACTAACAGAAATTTAATGTATAATCTCAACATTCAATATATACTCCTAAATAATCTCATTGGCCACCGTTAAAAAATCATCCAAGTCTACATAACGTAATTAGCAAATTTCATGGTAAATAAATATTACATTGGGCTTTAGAGAGTTTTTAATAGTGGGCGTGCAATCCCCATTGTTTCTATAGCGTGGCCCACCGAGATTTAGATTTGCCTCGTTTTTGGGCTAATGCCTAAAATGAGGGGGCAAAATGGATGAACGGCATAGATGAAACACATACATCATAGTGAGATTCATAGAGCTTTCTCACACTGACGTCAGTACCAGACGTGCACTACCAAATCTACTCCATCCATCACTTGTCCACATAAGATGGGTCCATTGGACTTATTAACGAACAAAGTAATTTTTTAGAATAACAATATAACTGGGACCAATCCATTTCAAATCTAAGATGATATGTTCGTTGGATCATTGATCCACACCATCTAAACTTAAAATTAATTGTTGGATCTTTAAATGATCTATAAAAAGTGTCATCCGATGGATATATCTTCTAGATCATGGGAATGAATGCTTGGTCACTTGATGGATTCGTTGATTAACATTTGCTTTATTGAGTTTAGTGGTCATTTGATATGAAATATTGATAGTTAAAGGTTGATATTGAAGATTGCTTGATATTGGTCATATTTGTTTGATTTGGTGAAATTTGAGATTTTTTTTGCTTAGTAGGTGACAATAAAGATGATTTATACAGAGGAGAATGTCATGGGGCAACATGGGTGGCTTAGTGTATGTGCACGGATGTTTGTGCACTCCCAAAAAATTTTCTCGTTGATCACTTGATAAATTTATAATATTAGATATAGTGGGCCATGATTAAATATCCCGTGCATGTATGACATGTGTACATTATGTAAGAACACCAGTACACACTCATAGACACCCTCTCTAGGGTGACAAACTGATCAAGTTCGATCTAATCAACTCAAAAACCTTAAAACACAGTCAACTCACTGAGACAACCCACCTAATCAAATCAAGCTTATAACTAACCTAGAGTCAACCGGACCAAAGGCCCCAAAAATTGGAGCAACAACAAATTGCCCCCAAAAAAGCTGGAGCTCCCACACACCAAAGCAGGGGGTTACTCTGCCTTGGGTGGTGCCTACCACATGGCAACTCCTCCGCCAAGGCAGGGGAGTTGCAACCCATGTGGGATTTCTTTTGGTTTGGATATAATTGTATAGAGAGGCAAAATGGGTTTGGTGCCAATTTATTTTAGCCAAAATTATCATTTTACCAATCAATCCAGCCACCCAGATCATGCCACATGGCATCGTGAATTCCAACTGTCATCCCATTTTCCACCCTAAATTTCCCACAAATTATAAAAGAATTGGGTTTTGGGCTATAAATACTCCATCCCCTTCCCATTTAAAGCATGGTTAGAAGCCCAGGAACATCAAGAAGCCTTCCCATGACTCATTAAGCCTATGTCCCCTCTCCATCCCTCCAC
Source organism: Magnolia sinica (assembly GCF_029962835.1). NCBI lineage: Eukaryota > Viridiplantae > Streptophyta > Magnoliopsida > Magnoliales > Magnoliaceae > Magnolia > Magnolia sinica. Next base: position 68,193,724 of record NC_080586.1, on the reverse strand, counting down.
CAAGGAGAAAGAGTCCATCCAAAGTCAACCTAGCCCCAACAAAAATTTTAGCCTTCTGGGCAACCCAAACTCCGATCTAGACTTGCTCGATCCAATCCTTGAGACACTATCATCTAACTTCCAATCAACTCCATCTCTCCTAACATTAATATTGTGTGCTATTTATTCCCTTCTCAACCTCCTTACTCATCCATCAACATCGCATAACATAGTGCACCCAAATCGACTCGAGCATATACTTTGCAACTTACCGACATAATTCAATTTTGTCCATCATAAACTCTGGTTAATTGATTGTCACTTTGGCAAGTGGGAGAGTTAAGGTGGATTTATCCAACCTAGGCTACAGTTTGTTATAGGTGTTGCATCTACCACTACATCATACATACAACGTTACATAACTTTACATGCGTAACATATACATAGCCCTCATCGCCCAATCCGTTCAAATGCATGCTATGTGGCTTGCTGAGATAGTCGGACCCTGCCTGTCATAAATTTGGACTGGTTGGTTATTGCTTTGGCAAGTGGGAGGGCCAAGATAGATTTATCTAAGCTAGCCTACAACTTGTCATAGGCACTGCATTTAACATGGCATCACACACACTTTACATTACTGGCGCACAAGGACCAATCATGGTCCTTATATATTTTGTTTATTCATGTGAAGTAGGACCATACAATAAAAGTGAATGCTTAACGCATTCCCTATATGTAATTGTGGTCCCTTGTCATGAATCTTCAGTCACAAATCAAGGTGTCATTTTACGGCTAAGATCTTTTACTTTCTCACTGTTAGCGTTTATACGAGGTCTAATCGATAGTGCGAACGGAGTACTTGGCTAGTGGCAACTTCATTCAAATATAACATCCCTTTTACATCGGTAAAAAGCATCTGAAAAGGCACACGTGAGTGCGAACCATAACGGCCTTTGCATCGGATCCAAGGCCCACAACACCATGATCAAAATCTCATTCAATGTTTTTAAGAATAGAATATTTCTTTCTTGAATTTGAATTTAAAGGGAGTACATCCATCATCTTAAGGGGGTTACAGCCCCAAGGATGCCCCTCTTTCTTGTGCATTAGCTTACATGTGTAAGAGAGAGGGGGAGCCGTCAATCAAGCGGGCCGCATAATACTTGGTAAGTTACTTTCTTATTTAATCATTTTATGTTTCTTTTCTCTTAACTAATAGAGTGAGAATTGTGCATACATGTACATTGAAGTGGGTCACACAATAAACCAAACTGAACCAAAGTGAGTCTCGCATAGAAGTGAAATGGGCCACGTGCGTAGCTGTTACATATGCGGTTATGTGGGCCCCATGTTGAAAATCAGTGGTTTTTTGAAAAAGAAATTTGGATTTTCAAATTTTTGGGAATTTTCCGCCAAAACGCTTTTTGAATTTTTGAATGTAAAAGTGTGGTGTGTGCTTTGTCCCACATCGGAAATGTAAAGAAAAGTTTTGTGATTTATATGAAAACTTGTGAAGAGTATTCTTACTTAGAGTTTTTGGAGGAGGTGATACACAGGGTTACGTGTTCCAGTGCGTAGCACTAGAACACACACATGCACACGCGCGGGCTAAGGAACGGGTGAGAGCGTGGGCAGTATGGCTGTAGTGGCACTAGATGGCGCACTTTGTACTTCGCACGTGTCGCAGAGCGGATAGCCACTTTGAAAGCCACAACGGTCCGAAAACGGACGGGTCAAGATGATCCAACGGTCAGATCTTCTGATCTAACGACCAGAAATGTCTAAGATTAATTGTCAACGGCCATAAACATTTTTCAAACGTCCTGGACCATTGAATACCAAGCAGCAATAGTGCTATACCTGATGCCTGTATGAACTAGACCATTCCGGTCCGATTTCATCATCTCAACACACCATCTCTCCCATCAAAAACATCCAGATCTCCTTAGTGAATAATGTGAACATTTCTCTATATCCGATCATTCCAGCACAAATCAATTGCGTTACAACATTCCATAGTAGATCCATCGTGGTTGTTGCACGCTGATTCAGTACAAGCTTGTCTTATCCTATAAGCAATTCACCTGTAAATCATCAACAATTGATAAGGAGGCGAATCAAGCTTTAAGGACAACGTATTCTATACATGATTCAGCCTAGTGAAACAATTTTTCTTACATTTATTTTTTTATATTTTCGATGTATCCTAACATCAAGTTTTAACAATCTTAAAGCGTGATTCCATGGACACCAAAAGTGTTGCGTCAGTCAAACTGATGAACCAGGATCTGATCCGATTGGACCGATTCGATGGTTCAAATTTCACTAGATGGCAGGACAAGCTGAAATTTCTGCTGGCAACTCTGAAGATCTTCTACATCCTGAACCCGACTCTCCAGCCTCTGCCTGAAGCAAAGGACGCGTTGACACTCCAGAACTGGTTGCTACTAGGATCAGGCGACAAGAAGATGAACTGCTGTATCGCGGCCACATCCTCAATGCTCTCTCTAATCGATTGTACGATTTGTACATGGGGACCACATCGACAAAAGAAATATGGAACGCATTGAAATACAAGTACAATACTGAAGAGGAAGGTATACAGAAATTTCTAATTGTCAGGTATTTTGACTTTATGATGGTAGACAATCTACTACTGCTTGCTTAAATTCAAGAACTATAGCTTATTGTAAATAAAATAAAAGTCATAAAAATTAATCTTCCTTAATCTTTTCAAGTCGGAGCTATTATTGCAAAATTGCTTCTGAACTTGAAAGACTACAGGAAGAAACTACTGCATAAATCCGAAGAATTCACCTTGAAACAAATCCAGGAGCATATTCGTATTGAAGAAGAATCCCGTAACCAAGACAAAAAGGATGACACTAATGGTGCATCCTCATCCAAGGTGAATGCGGTAGAATGGTCATCCCAAAATAATTCCTATGAGAAAGCTATTCCCTTAAACCTAACAAAGATCGAGGGAAATTCAAGAAAACCCAAAAGAAAAAATAACAAACCTGAGGGAGCTTGCTATATCTGAGGAAATACCGGACATTTCGCCCGAGTCTGTAGGGACCGAAAAAAGCCTAAGAAAGAAGCTAATGCAATTGTAACGCCCCAAAAATCGAGGGTCGAGCAAAGCTCAACTCTTAAGTTTCAACGCATCACTTATGCAACATATATAATGATATTTAAATGTTGTCCATATTAGTGCATTAAACATGAGTGGGATTATACTAAAACAGCATATCATACTATGGAGATAATTAAATTAAGCGAGCGGAAGACTGAGATAGGTATTAAAGTATGTAAGTGTTTCTCAACCTCTAGAGTATAAGTATGATACCAGGCTGAATATATACATGCATTGTTCCAAATTTTACAGAATCTTAAAGTGTAAATATTCAACTAATCCATAATGCTGTAATCCCGACAACACAACTCTAGGTCTACACAAACCCGCCTGAGAGCTGAACGCAGGAGAACTCCTCCTCGTCTAAGAAATTCGGCTCCGTCGTGTAAGCCTCATTGGAACCTGCATCTAAATCAGAATTCGATTAGTGTTTTAAAACATCGTCCCAGAGTGGGAGTAAGTGATCAACTCAGTGGTACTATAAGGCAAATGTTAACATGTTATCAATTCAATCAAGCAGTAATGATAAAGCAATACAGCAATCACTTCCTAATTACTCTTGTTAATGCATAAATAATATGTAGTTATGATGCATGCCCTTGCCTGGACTCCCTCGGTGACTTCATCTCACGATCACGTATGACAAACTCCTTAAACGTGCGCTTCCTCGCTAAAGCACATACAATGCGGTGCATGGTCGTGTTACCAAGTATTTGATTAAGCTTATTCATACAACATATTCGAGAAGCTAAGGTACCTCCCTTTATATCATTAACCCAAACGAAAGATCCATCTAAGGTCGTCAATCCTACTTAATCACATACGATAGACAGGTTGTAGGGCACTATGGAGAGGCTCGTCACTTCAGATAAGTTTGCGAGTTTACACTCGAGGTCACTACGGAGAGGCTCGTCACTTCAGCGTAGGCCTAGTTTGTACTCGAGGTCACTACGGGAAGGTTCGTCACCTTAGCGTAGGTCGACAGCTCGAATACAGTGTCCCGTACCACCGTATTTGACTCACGAGTTTGGGTTACTCACCGATCACTACAGGGAAGCTTGTCACCCCAGCATAGGCCGACATCTCGACCACGGTATCCCATACCACCATGCCCGGCTCATGAGTCTTAGTGGATCGTAGTACTATGGTTGAGACGGGTTTTACATTGGTAAGCGGTACCTTATATTCCAACAGCAGCATCTATACATGATAAACACATAATACGCCAATCGGGTTATTTATCAAGTTCAATTGGTACAAGCACACACTGAGGTAATTGACATGGAGCACATAAGCACTCCACGTGGCCTGACCACTGTTGACAATCACTGTATGGCTCAGATTCGTCGAACGTATCCAATGTGGCGAAACTATTTCGTCCACTCAAACGAAAACCATTACCGATTGCCTAGACTACGTAGTAGTCCCAATCATACTCAAATGCACTAAGTAGTCACATATGTTATTCATAATAACATTTAACAAATAATTTAAACAAAATTTTCATATGAGCATTTTAACAAACATGTAGAACATGTTACTATACATACGCATTTCATCCATTAATCACATAGTAACAATTTATATTACATGAAGGAAATTATAGATATGGATAAGGTAGTTGAAAATCATATCTCAACACCCTTATTGGAAGCGATTCAACAGACACTTTCTTATTCGGACATTTTATCAAACACTTAAATTTCACATTACTACATACATGAACTAATTTAGTTATATCATATATTATGGCAAATCATTTCATAAAGGAGTTATCATTCATACAACAAACATATATTCTGGATTATATTCATAACAGACACAAATCATAATTTCAATTTCGTTCAAACATTTCAACAAACACATGGAATGCATTATATATTCACATAATTCACGCACATGTATAATTTATTGAATACATCGTAACTAAGATCACATGGCAGCAATCAAGTCAAACAAAAATCATTGCTGACATTGAAAGCCCTGAAAACTATAACCTAAACGTTTGTAGTCCGCACCTTTCGTTGGATTTCTCGTTTCGAACTCAGTTCGAATTTTGCGTCCCCGTATACAGAACAACGGTACCTAAATATCGAAATAAGTTAGCTATTTCGCTGATTGCTCTGTTTGGATTTATAAAACAAGATTAGGGTTAAAATTTCTTATCCAAATCGACGGTGTAGCAATGGTGGGGAGGCGAAACGATGTATAGAGTTGTGGGAATAAATCCCAGCAACGATCTCCCTATCTCACTCTCTTCTCCTCACTCTTTTCTCTCCTTTTCTCTCTTTTCTCTCCTAGGGTTAGAGAAAATTCGTATGGAAGAGGGAGAGGTGGGTTTAAGGGCCTTATATAGGCTCAAAGTAGTGTAAATGGCCCCAGGGCCATGACATACTTAGGTTATAGCCAAATGGTGCCTGTTTTTGACAAACAGGGCCCTTAGGAAGGTCCATTTCTCACTCACGTCATGAAGTAAGTTCCCTAACAATGGATCTACGTCAAGACTGTGTTTATGGTGCGATCTGACAACCGGATCGGCCGTGAAGGACCCGTATCAGATCAACGGTCGTTGTTCCTCGATCAGGGCCACAAGTATACCGGTAGGTGCAGAAAAATTTTCCTGACGCATATGTGTATTTGGGTCAAAATCTGACGGTCTGAAGTCTTCAATTTCGCCCGCAAGCGAATGATCCAATTCACTTAAGTTTCATGTCAATTTCTAAAGATATTCGCGTTTCTCACACACTTTGCTCAAGGCTAAAGTTGTGCATTTCTGGATACTATTTGAGCTCGATTCCCGCTATGGTTGTCAAGCCCAATAAGGTGATCATAACCCTATAGTTTCGTGATCATCGGACTTTCAACGTACAGTCAAGGTCCGATACGGAGTTTCGATGTGCTCCCGAGAGCAACTGGGTTTTGGGATTTCTCTTAGGTTCTTAAGTAATATTAAGTTAGCGATTTCAATGGTTTTGGGTCCTGCAGTTTGTATAGATAGTAGTTCAGGCTAATCCACTGATTAATTTAGTTTAATACTTAATTAATTTTTGTATAATTTCTACAGTATACGGTATTTAGGGATTTATGCTTGAGGTGGTACTCGGTCTTAGTATGAATTTTTTTGAGACGTTACAATAGTAGACGATGATATCGTAGCCATGGTCACAGAAGTGAACCTAGTTCAAGAGAAATTCCTGGTTGGTGGTATGATACAAGTGCCACAGTCCATGTATACAATGATCGATCTGCCTTCAAAACCTATGAAGATGAAACTAATGGTCAGGAGGTTCAAATGGGAAATAAAGGACGATTGAAAGTTGCAGGAAAATGAATCGTGAAATTATTCTTTACCTCTGGAAAGAAGGTAATCCTGACCAACGTACTGCATGTCCCAGACATAAGGAGAAATCTTGTCTCAGGGGATCTCTTAAGCAAACCTGGGATTAGGGTTGTATTTGAATCGGACAAGCTGATCTTATCCAAGAATGAGAACTTTGTAGGTAAGGGATACGCTTGTAATGAGATGATCAAATTATCTTTGAATAAAAAGAATTCTTCTGCTTACATAATTGAGTCTGTAGCGCTATGCCATGGTATACTAGCTCATATTGACTATAGTACCATAAAACTCATGGCTAAGAACAGCCTAATATTATACAATGATAGTGACAAAAATAAATATGAAATATGCATACAGTCTAAAATAATTAAGAAACTATTCCCTAGCGTTGAGAGATCGTCTCAAATATTAGATCTAGTGCATATTGATGTATGTGAACCAAATGACGTTCTTACCCGTTGAGGTAAAATGTACTTTATAACATTTATATATGATTGTTCAAGATATGTATAGGTATATTTGTTAAAATCGAAAGATGAAGCATTTAATGCATTCAAGATCTATAAATCTAAAGTAGAAAATCAATTAGTTGAAAATATTAAAATCCTTCGCAGTTACCGAGGATGAGAATATTTATCAAATGAATTTTCTAAATATTGTGAATAACACGGCATAATACATCAGTGCACAGCACCTTATACACCACAACAAAATGGTGTAGCAGAGATAAAAAATAGGACATTAGTATAAATAGTTAACTCAATGCTAATACAAGGACAGTTGCCATTAAATCTATGGGGAGAAGCACTGTTAGCTACATGACATGTTTTAAACCGAATTCTATCTAAGAAAACCAAGACCTCTCCATACGAAATATAGAAATGAAGAAAACCAAATATAGGGTATCTTAGAGTGTGGGGGGTGTCCTGTATACTGCAGAACTCCATAACCTAAAAGAACTAAGTAAGGACCAAAAGTTATCAAGTGCGTCCTTTTAGGATATGCATAACATAGTAAGGCCTGTAGACTTCTAGACGTAGACTCCATTGTAATCATAAAGTTTAGAGATGTAAAGTTATTTGAGAATTCTGTATTCATGGAGAAAAAGAATGCTGAGATTCAATTTCCTAATAAAACTATAAAAGAAATACAAATAGAATAAATAACTCCAAGTGAACCTCGTATGAGTCAAAGAGCAAGAGTAGAGAAGAGTCTTGATCCTGATCATATACACTCTCAACGATTCTTTTTTTATATAGTTGAGGGTGATAGAGAGAATGTCATTAGGAAAATATATATGACTTTAACTATAGAAGACGAACGTAAAACCTTTAGTGAAGCTATGACTTCAAGAGACTCCGCTTTTTGGAAAGAGGCCATTAATGATGAAATGGATTCCATAATATCTAACCAAACATGAAAATTGGTAGATTTACCTCCGAGTTCTAAACCAATAGGTTGTAAGTGGGTATTTAAGAAAAAATATCATACGGATGGTACAATTAAACCCTCAAGGCAATGTTAGTTGTTAAGGGTTTCTGACTGAAAGAATGAATCGATTATTTTGACACTTATTCACCAGTAGCTAAAATAACATCGATTAGAATCTTATTCGCTTTAGCATTCATACATCATCTTCATATCCATCAAACGGACGTGAAGACAGCATTCCTGAAAGGTGATCTCGATGAGGAGGTATACATGGAGCAACCAGAAGGGTTTGTTCTACCAATAAATAAAAGAAAAGTATGTAAACATGTTAAGTCTTTGTATGGATTAAAGCAATCACCAAAACAGTGGCATGATAAATTTGATTATAAAGTTGTCTTATGGTTTTGAACATAATATTGCTGATAAATGCATGTATTCAAAAGTATGTAATGATTATGTTGTAATCATATACTTGTATGTAGATGATATGTTAACAATCAGTAATAAAATGGAAGATGTAATTGAAACCAAAAAGTTTCTCTCTTCAGTTTTCAAAATGAATGATCTTGGACAAGTGAATACCATATTAGGTATCAAAATTAAAAAACATAGTGACTGTTTTGCATTATCTCAGTCTCATTATATTGAGAAAATAATAGATAAGTTTAATTACTTGAAAATTAAAGAGGCAAAGACCTCGTTTGATCCAAGTATCAAGTTAAAAGAAAATGGTGGAAGAGCAGTTGCACAATTAGAGTATGTTAGTGCTCTAGGCAGTCTTATGTATGCAATGCAATGTACAAGACTAGATATAGTATACGTTGTGAGTAAATTAAGCAGGTTTACGAGTAATCCAAGTGTTGAACACTGAAAAATAGTAAGTATGAGTTATAAGTTATCTTAAAGAAACCAAAGAATCAGGACTATTTTACTCAGAGTTTCCAGCAGTATTGGAAGGATATACCGATACAAGTTAGATATCAAATGCAGGGGACAATAAGTCCACTACGGGGTGGATATTCACCCTACGAGGTGCAGCTGTATCTTAGGGATCCAATAAACAAACTTGCATAATACACTCAACTATGGAATATGAGTTTATTGCTTTAGCTGCTACAAGCAAAGAGGCTGAGTGGTTAAGGGATCTTCTATTAGAAATCTCATTATGTGAAGCCTATACTAGTTGTTTCACTTTATTGTGATAGTGAAGCCACTCTAGCAAGAGCTTATAGCGGTACCTATAATGAGAAGTCCAGACACACAAGTGTGAGACATGACTATATAAGACAGTTGATTAAAGATGAAATCATTGCGATCTCATATGTAAAGTCGAATAATAACTTGGCTGATCATTTTACTAAACATCTGACGAGAGAGGTAGTAGGGATAATATCTAGAGGGACGAGGTTAAAACTCTTTACTCAGAGTTTCACCAGTGAAAGAAACCCAACCCAAAATTATAAAATCTCTAAATATTGTGTTTAATGGGTAACAATAATTCACTAATAAGTGAAAAGTTTCAGCACTAAATAAAATTAAATAACCTTATCCAGGAAGATAGTGTTGGCTGATATAAAAGATGGATGAGTATTAAATTCTTGATGAAGTTAAGTCAAACAGGATAAGTGTTTTAACGAGAACACTATAAGAATTTCACCTATGTGAACGTAGAAGTAATGTCACTTCTCATAAGAGTTAGAGTTATCTAAGGATCGTTCATGAAACAGGATACGCACATAACCGTTAAAAGTGCTAAGTGAGTTATGAAGGAAAACGTAACGCATGAGCTATTATATATGTGGTATTTTCGATTATATCATATAGGAATAACTGATTCAATGCTGTGACAACAATAAATTTTGAAATAACTTTAAAATACTCATACTAAGGAATGATTCAAATTGCAAGATATATTTCTTTATGCATAATAACTGTTATTATTTTGGCAGAGTTTTCATTGTTTTAAAAAACTAGTGGGGGATTGTTGAAAATCAGTGATTTTTTTAAAAGAAATTCAAAATTTCAAAATTTCAGAAATTTCTCGCCAAGACGCTTTTTAAAATTTTAAATGCAAAAGTGCGGTGTGACGTAGCCCCCGACTCTAATATGACGGTGTTAACATGAGATGCTTCATTCGTCTTGGGTTCATTTATGATATCTTCTTCAAATGGAAAGGAAGCATGTTGTATTATCAATGGGGAGGTATATTATTCCACATCACCCACTATTCTATTTGGCTGAGCTGGTCTTGCCTGAAAAATGGAAAGCATTGTGAAAATTATGTTGCAATGGAACACGACTTGTGACAATGTCCCGAACACAATTTATTCATTCGGACATTGCCCCCTATTGTTCCTGTACCTACTTTCATACCGAGGTTTTCTACCCAATTAATGCTTTCGTCAGTCGCAAGGCCAACCGAGGTGTTTGCAGGTGAGGCGACTTGTAGTGCTTCTGCAGTTGTTACTAACTCATTTACCAGTCATTCATCTATTAGGGAGCACTCACCACTGAGGTAATTGGATAAATTACTGCAACTATATTCCTCCTTAAGACTGGACAAGTGATTGGGTTTGCCGAGAATATTGGAATCCTGATTACATAATAAATGAGACAGAATTGCCCTCACAGTATTTACAGCCACAGGTCCTTCGGACGCAGGCATCGTTCAGAAGGGTTGGGGTTGGGTTACTTCCAACTGAGGCAGGTTTGCAGTTTCTTATGATTCTCTTCTCATCGCGGCTTAACACCTTTGGTGCTGCTGGAAATTTTGGATGTGCAACTGCTTCCATACTCCTTTTCGAGTTGTCGTGGGGTTAACCATTATTTGGCTAGGTACCTTAGCTTGCTAGTGGCAGATAAGGGTTGTTCGTTGTGGCCGACCCTGGTCGTTCCCTCTAACTTGCCTAGAGGTCACAAAACGGCCTTACAACTTCGATTCAGGAGGATCTCCCATCCAGGAACAGTTCTTCTACCACATCAGTTGCATAGTTACGAACCTTACCTGTCTTGTCAATCGGTTAGAGCTGGGCATTAAGTTGAGTTGGACTAAGTAGGGCTGACCCGACTCGATTCAGTTTTGAAATAGGCTTGACCCGAATTCGACTTGACTCGATACCAAGTCGAGAATGCTTGAACCGATCCGAACCCGAGTCTCGCCTGGACTAATCCGAACCGAGTCCAACCCGGTAAAAAGTATTGAGTCAGTTCGAGTTGGCACTGATTTACATTGAGAGTGAGGGAGAGAGGGAGTGGAGAGGAGAGAGGGAGAGAGAGGAGGAGGAGGTTGGTGATGGCGGTGGGTGGCTGTCGTGCTTGGAAGAGGAGGATGAGGGAGGAAGAGAGAGTTTAGGATCGGGTCAGGGTGGGGTCGGGTTCGGCGTATAGGGTTAGATGTACTTAAAAATTAGAGTTTTTTATTATTTATATACTCGAATCCGAGTTGAGTCAGTTTTAGATCGAGTCGAGTTACTAGGTAACTTGAACTCGACTTGGTTTGAGTTCGGATTGCGCGAAGCCTACTCGTTTCGGATCGACTCACCCATTTGATTTGAATCGAGTTGAGTCGGACGAGTCAAGTTAGGCGAGTTGAGTCGTCCTGTGCCCAGCCATACGATCGATGTTCGGCCAAATAACATTCGAATGAATAGACTAACGACACCCTTTGTACTGGTCATCGTGGCATCCCTCATTGATTGATCGGGACAAGATTGACCCTTGACCGCAACCGATTAGGCTTCCTTAGATTCGCAGTGACCATATTGACTTTAAGGCTGGGTGGGAATGGATCCACGTTGATCAACATAGTTTTCTCTCTTCTTTTTTTTTTTCTTTTCTTTCTTTTTTTAAAATAAAAAAAATTCAGCAATTCGCGGTCGATGTTATTTTCAACTATGTTCCTAAATACAATGCATTAATTAGTCGAATGAGACTAAGTTTCATGCCACTTGTAATATTCGATCTTTTTGCAGCTTGTCGGAAGTTGGTATCTCATGATTCGTGAGAATCGTAATAAACTTTTCGATTATTAAAATTTTAAATATATCATCGACCCTTGTGATATCAAAAGTATAAACCTTTTAAGTTTTTTATGCAGTCGGCACAACTGATTTTGCTTTGACCATTGTCGCATGTACAAGTGGTTTCTTAGCCACTACTTTGATAATTGCAACTTCATAATTTGGGTCATGGTAATACGTCCCCAGTGATGAGTTCTTTTGTCTGGTACCCTCTTGTAGGAGTTCGTCATACATAGAAACCTTCTTGGTCAAGTCGTATAGATCTATGAACTTCTTACGGAGTTTATATTCGAGCTCATCTTGTGCTAGATGCACAAATTCATCTTTGGTCACGACAATCTTACATTGACTCTTCACCTTCTTGAACCAAGTAATATAACTCTCATAAGTCTCTCCTGGCAATTGCTAAAACTGGGCAAGAACAACCATAATTATTTATCTATTCTTATAGAAAAAACCGAGCATGAAATTTCTCGTCCATCTCTTTGGCAAGTGTGTACCGAATTTGGCAAAAGTCCTCTGTCGTTAGTGAATGGCTAAACAATTGCAACTTATAATAGTCGTTATTCGCCATCTCTCCGAACTACATAGTTAATCGATCGACATGTTCGTAATTGAGGTTCGGCTAAAAATAAGGCAAAGTTTGGTCGATAGTTTCTTGGCAATTGATGTTGCTGATCTATCCATTCAGGACAAGGTTTGTGATACACTGGGATTGTATTGCGGCCGAGTACTTGGCTTGCAACCTCTTGAACAATTTAGTCACGATCCACTCGTTGAGGTTCGAAGGCCTGTGATGGGTCGGGGTCAAATCGGTTCAATCCCTCTTGGATATTAAGGATTCCTAGGGAATTGTTGAGGGTTATATCCTCGTGTAATGATTTATTATGATTTTAAGTGCAAATTTTACAGCCTCTCACTCTAGTCGTCTAAGTTCTATGGGAGACAGAGTATTTCACGCTTCCTGAATTGGGATTAGTGGCAGATTCATTTGTGGAGGTGCCAGAAGTGACAGTTGAGCTACATTGCTGATAGAACTTCCATCGATGTTATATTGCATTACTGATGGCATTCGTTTGACCATCATAGCTATTAATGAATGCATGATCTTAGTCTGATTGGCCATATATTTGTTAGTATTTTCACTTTAAATACGAAATTGCTCAACTTGAGCTCTTCCATATTACTGTACATACTAAATACTCAGTTGTACATCTCAAAGCACAGATGCTATTTCATTTTGGGAGGTCGCTCAAGAGGTCGATGCTCCTTCCTGCTCCTCAATACTGAGCATTGGATTGTTATTCAAATTTAACGCTCCAGGGGCCACTTGAACCGACACATCCTCGATTGGAGGTGGTGTGGTTGGCGTAGAGGGATCGTCCCTAACAATTCGAGTACTTCTATTCATAATTGACAATATTACGCCGGTAACCTAGAGACGGGGTCCCACCGGCTGTGCCAAGAGCTGTTGCTGCTTTGTTTTCGGCTGTAAGTATGTGGGTGTGCCAAAGTTGAAATTTCAGCTCAATTCAAACTGAACAACTATGACCATAAGCATTAAAATTGCCAGACACGTAGCATATGACCAAGATCCGATGAGATTAATTACCTATTCAACCACTCACTCAATGTGTAAATAAGACTGAGCTATATTAAGAGGGCAGAGTTCGTCCTCTGGCGATGGGTCACACATTTGTATTCCGTACGAAATGACTTTTCAATACTAATCAAGCGAGATGAGAAAGAGATTCTTATAATCAACCATAAAGAATAGTCGCAGGAAACCTCTCCTGATGTAGAACTGAATTCAATGTGCGAGCATAGATTCAAATTACAACTAATATTATTAGCTACTTGATTAATGCTACGGATTACACTATAAAATGTAAATGGCAATGTGAGAATAAAGAATTACACTAAGAAATATAATTTACTTGGTAGGTTAAGGAATGTAATTGATTGGTAATTGAAAATTAATGTTTGGTTGATTTAGTTGGTATGAGATGAATTCTTTTTTCTGATTTTTTTTGCTGTTTATAATATTAATCTGACCATTTAGATCCTTCCCATGTTCTAATAATTGTTATAACTGTTTAGCACTACACAACTTTATGGAGACTTCCTTACTACATGTTTTGCAACCCCTCTTTCACGATCTACCATCTTCGGCATTACTCAATGCATTACGGCTATATTATCAAAAAATTATCTCCATACATCTATGTAGGTCTAAAAAAAAAAGGTGGGAATCCTTACAGATCACACAAACTCAGTTTTGATTGGTTATCATGAATAATGTTGACCATAGGGATGAACACTAGATAAATTTTAAATGTGAAACTTGAGCCTCGCTTCTTTGGGAATTGTATATTAAAATAAGCTATAAATATTAGCATAGATATATGACGATTACATTAACGTCGGCCCTATGACACCCTATGGTCAGGGTGTCACCCGCACTACGGGTTTAAGCGAATGGTGGGCCATGAGTAATTTTTAAGGGCAGGGCGTTCAATCACCACTGTATTATAGTTCACCAAGATTTGAAACTTATTCATTTTTGCCCCGTTGCCTTCAAATGATTTGAAAAACGGACGGGCGGTGTGGATATAGAATACTACAGCAGGGTGGCCAGACGGCCTTGGTTGAGGCAGGGCCGCACCCAATCCGCTCCGAAGCCGTGAGGTTCCATAGAGATGGACGGACGTGATAAATCCACTCCATCCATCTGTTTTGAAATACCACAGTAGGTGTATGTTAAAAATCAGAATATCTGACACTTAGGCGGCCATACTAAATAAACATTGGAACATCAACGTCCACCGTTGAAGACTTCGTGAAGCTGACCATGATTTTTATATGACATTCAAACCGTTCATGGAATTATTAGGAACAAAAATCATCCTTATACAAAACTTCTGTCACTACCAGGTGTTCAGTACCTACTGTTTCGTGCGTATGGCCCACATGAGTTTTGAATCAACTCGATTTTTAAAATCCTGCCCTATTATGGTCTTTCAAAGCAGATGGACGGAGTGGATTTGTCACGAACATCTCTATGGGCCCCACACAGCTCCGGCATCACAGTCAATCTGCTCCCTTAAAATGAGCGGGAAAAACGGATGAACGGCCTGGAGACAACACGTTGGGCCCCACAACGTAACACACAACACACCACCGCTGGGGGTGGTGCTGGCTACACCACCTAATCCACGTCAGCGGTCATGGGCCAAGCAAAGTACGTAGTGTGGCTCGAGTGATGAACGGGTCAGATGTCTCACACGCGTGACCTGCAGCAATCCACTCGCACGAGTTCCAAATGCTGCCACTCCACGCTATATTTTCCCCAAATACCAAAACTACCCTAATCTTTCTCCTCTTTCCTCACACAGAATACGCTGGCCCGCCTTTTCCTCTCACACCATCTGCAACTCCCTCCCACTCCTCTGCCCTCCCTCGTAATCACCCCTCCCGCTAACAATGAAGAAAACCAAACCCCAATTTCTAGGGTTTCTCCGATAAAAACCTTCTCGAAGATGCCCAGACCGGATTTCTTCTACACCAATCACCATCAAAACCATCAAGAAGAAGAGATCTTCTGCAACCGCAGCGACAATGTCGGGACAAAATCCCGGTTCCGATCCGACGTTCTCGAAGCGAGTCGCTGACCGTTATCTCAAGCGCGAGGTCCTCGGCGAGGGCACCTATGGCGTCGTCTTCAAGGCCATTGACACCAAGGTCGATTCATTTCAGTCGATTTAGGATTTCTCAAGATTTTCATGATTTTTTCTGTTGTAATCTGGTTACGGTATCTCTCGGTAAGAGCTGCTATGATGGGCGCAGCATCGAGGCGGTGTGGAGTGCCCATCCCTGCCGTGATCAGGACCGTTGATATGCTGAAACGTAACGTGGATGGGCTGCAGTACAAAATCACGGCGATTGGAAAATGAAACTTGCCAATTGATGTGAGATTTTCCTGACAAATGCAGGCTGTTGCTTTTTTTGGTCACATTTCTAACCATCAATCTACAGTGGCGGATTGGGTGTCTGCCACTGTCTGATTGTCTTTATCTTTGGACGTGATCCTTGTGTATGGGTAAATAACTCACTCAGCGGTCCTGATCGCCTTACACATGGCAACTGGTCTTGATCATCATATGTTTGTGGCATGTGCATGGTGGAGATGTTTTGGATGGATGTTCATTTACTGCATGGAGCATGCACCGTAGTAGTGATTTTATTTCCCGTTTATCGAATAAGACTGGTATTGAATGAAGATGTAAAAATAGAAGTTAAATTTTTCCTCCTATTTTCTCTTTTTTGTTCTTTAAAAATAATTGTTATCAGCGGTCCCGATTGCCTTACACATGTTAAATGGCCTTGATGACCATACATATATGGCAGATGTATGGTGGAGATGTTTTGGAGGGAGGTTTGTGGAACCTCACAAAGCATGCACATCATAATAGTGATTTTATTTCTCATTTATTGAATAAGACTGATATTGAATGGAGATGTAAGAATGGAAGTTAATTTTTTCTCATATTTATTTATTTTTTAAAATTTAATTATCTGAGAATGTTCGAGTTAGGTGCAGTTAATACATGATATAAGATGCCTCTGGTCGCATGCACGTCCATTTGGACCGCCCATCTTTATCAATTGGGTCACTGTAGATGGTCCATGCCTTGGAAACTGTGCTATCTGTATCCTAGATGTTTCTTTTCCTCAGCTGACCTTTTGCTTGTCTCTCGTGGACCATTTATGTTTTCAATCTTCTGTTAGCTGGTCAGTGGCCAACAATTAGATGGTTAGGATCCTTTGATGGTGCTATTTTTGGTCTGCGTCCCGTGAAAGTGAAAACTGAAAAGAATGCATATTGGGAAATCATGGAGCCATATCCACTTGGCCTGGCAATGGGCGGGCTTGGGTTGGCTTATACTTGGATCTTAAGCTTGTCAGTCTGGGCATATCCCGCCGAACCTATTTGAAAATTTGATTTTGCTTAGCCCAGGCCCAACCTATTGCTGGCCTTAATGTCCAACTCGAGATTGGGTGTTTTATTGCATTATACTATATCAAGAGAAACCTCTAGAAGTATTAGCCCATGGTAGTTTGATGCAAAGATATGTGATGGCCCAACCTTAAATGCATGTATAATCAGGTTGAAGAGATTCAAATAATAAAATTAATCAATTAACTGTTTTCGATGAAGGGGATTAAGCAAATCTCAACACAGTAATGAAATCATTCCGTCAGGATTAGAATTGGGCATCGGACCAAGTCGACTTAGATTGGGTCCAACTCGACTTGGTCTGAGTTTTGAATAATTTGACCTGAACTCGGTCCGATCTGGGACCGAGTCAGGGTCATCTAACTCGATCCAATCCTAACTCATACTGGGCTTAACCAATCCGAGTCCGACTCGGTTAGGAAAACCGAGTCGAATCGGATTTGGCCAGGTTCGGTTCGGTTGTGCACTTGTGTCCAAAACTCAGGTGGGCCACACCATGTAAAATCATGACTAAAACTCCAAAATCACATGGTGCCCCCTCTTGAGTTTTGGAATGGCCTCAATTTTGGGGTGTCCATCCAGCTAGTGGATCTTCTAAATGGATTGGAAGGCATATGCAAAACTTGATAGGCCCCACATACAATCGGGAGGGCTTTAATGGTGGGCCACCACATCCCAAATATTCCAAGTGGCATATGACCCACCTGTGTGTTGGATTGGGCTGATTCTTAGGATATGGGGTGAACTTGAAGGGATGCAACTTATGGACGGTTTGGATGCGGGCCCAATATCACTCACCATGTTGTAGAATAAGCTTATTCCACAAGCTGTTGGGTAGCTTCTGTATTGTATTTCAATCAATAAATCTGGTAGGGGTTCTGTTTCTGCCAATCCCAACATATCCTCAACGAGAATAATACAGATATATCTCGCCTAATGAAATCGACTCTGTCAAGCGATGGTACTTTATTGCAGCATAGGCCATGAGCTCCACAAAGGGGCAGGGGATTGATTGAGAGGGTAAAGGGGTCATCCAGGTGAGATACGGGCAGTTCATCAAGCGGTGACCTCCTTGAACGTACCTGAGCTTGGCGAGGAGACTGGCGTCGGGCAGAATGGGTGTTGAAGAAGATGAAAATTTGGAGAGGAGATTGGCGTCGGGCAGAATGGGCGTTGCCGCGTCGGGCAAGACTCAGAAGCGGTCGTTTGGGTAGGGTAAAAGAGGGGAGAGGCCGAGCGAGAGGGTAAAAGATTAGGGTTAGGGAGGGTAAAAAAATAAAAATCTCTTTTATAGTACCCGCTCGGGTCGGGTCTGTTCGATTCGGTGCAGTTCCACTCGGTTCGGGTTTTCGGTCCGAATCTGTCCGGATCGACGTCTATCCGGATCTGACCCGAAAAACGGACGGATCTGGAAATCCAGACTTGATCAGGCCTGATCTAGACCGTCGGTTATATTCGGAACGGGTCTAATTGGGTCGGATCTGGTCGGATCTGCCGGATCGGGTTGGAAATGCCCACCTCTAGTTAGGATCATGCCCCTTAACATAAAATCACGTAAACAGTAAAAAATGGAGGACTTAGGCATATGAGGATATCCTAGATCTAACATAAGCTAATCCATAGTCAAGTTTGGATCTAATTCTCCTGACTAGTTATTCCTCGTTTCCGTTTAAAACAAAAGGGAATATTCAGAGATGAACGAAAGAGATGAAGAAGATATGGGTTTGAGATGAAAGAAAGTACGAATTCTAGGACATCAAAGAAAAGAAGACGGCTTGATTCTTATTCTTGCACCTCGAATTTTTAGAAAGACGGAAAATCTGAAATCGGGGTGAAGTCCTCAATACCCAAGGGCCAATCCTGAAACCCCAATCTCTTTGATAAAAGAGGAAGAAAGCATATAAATTTTCATTTATTCAATAATAAAATAGGGTTTCTTACAGTGTATATATAAGCCACGGGAAAAAAATGTGCACTAAAGCACCTGAAAATAAGGAAAAGAACAAAAAAAATGTCTAAAACTAAAACACCCGCACGATAAGGTGTGAAATCCGCCCCATGGGCCCGCGGTCAGGGTGCGGTCATGCTGCTCCTGCACGCGTAGTGTGTCAGAAAATGGGTCCGATGGATCTGGCGTCCGTCCACATCAACTCTTTCGCTCCAGTACTTTGTCGGCGACGCCTCCTCCTCTGGTACACTCTAAAGAGTGCACCACTGATGTCCGTATCAATTTGGGTGCAACCTTTATAACCGTTATTCCTAAAATAGAAGGTGTGATCTTTTGAAAGACTTTCGTCCCATAAGTATAATTAGAAGCTCATACAAATTATCGGCTAAGGTTCTTGCTCTTAGATTTAAAAAAGTTCTATCTAAAGTCATTTCTTAAGATCAAGGAGTGTTCATTATAGAAAGGCAAATTCTAGATACAACCCTTATAGCTCACGAAAGTTATTGATTCTAGGCGTTGTGAAGGGAAGCGTGGATTGGTATGTAAACTTGATATAAAGAAGGTGTATGATCATGTTGATTGGAAATTTCTAGATTATATGCTTAAGAGACTTGGATGTAGTCCAAAGTGGAGGGAGTGGATCCAATTATGCATTCGATCTGCAATCGTTTCTATTTTAATCCATGGGACCCCCTTTAGTTTCTTTAGAGCTTCTCGCAGAAGTTGTCAAGGTGATCCTCCTCCTCTTATCCTTTTGTTGTTATTGGGGAAGTGTGTAACATGATGCTCCATAAAGCTGAAGAAAACGGTCTTATCAACGATTTCAAGGTTGCAGCCAGTGTTTTAAATATCGTTACCACGTAATGTATCGCACCCTTGGGATATGGATACATATCGGTTATTGCATGGGATATATCGGTTATATTGCGCAATTTATCGTTGATGTTGTGAAACATGGGAACATCGGGAAATTGGTTGAATTTTTCAATGAAACTTCAGGGATAATTGAAAAAGACATCAATACACACTTAGAAATCAAAATATTACAAAAAAGGGTGCACATAATAGGGGTTTCCTTTGTATAGGGTCCTAATATGCGCTTTCCAACTGAACTTATGCAAGTATATTCAAAGTCTATTCATATAATTTATAAATACAAGAAGCCATGTATAGAAACCCAAGCAATACATTCAAAAACAAAAGAAGAATTACTAGATGAGGTTATATACATGTTTAATTTTATGTTTGGATATAAAGATTGCAATTGATTTGCGAGAAATTGAGAAATTTAGATTTTTCTTAATTTTCCGCAACTTAACCCATCTCCCCCAAATCTCGAAATCAAATTTCCATTGATTTTTCATGGCAAACATAAAGAATTATAGATTTGTAACCATTTGACACTATTTTAACATGATTTACAGCAAAAACATGGATAAAAATTTAAAAATGCTCACCAGATCGAATATGTGGGATATATCAACACTACTTGTGCATTTCGTATCGCATAGGTGGGATAAAAGATATATCGTGGGATATATCGGCTGATATCGTCGATATTTAAAACACTGGTTGCAGCTACGAGCGCTCAAGTTAGTCATCTCCAATACGCAGACGTTAAGATTTTCTTATGCGATGTAAATGTTGAGGCAATTGATAACCTTTACAAAATAGTTCTTTGTTTTGAAGCGGTCTCGGGGCTCAACGTTAATATAGCTAAATGTGAAATGTTGGGTTCATGTGGATCGAGAGGAGCTTCAACATCTATCGAATGTTTTCAGGTGCAAAAACAAAAATTTCCCCTTTTCTTACCTTGGTTTGCCACCTTTGGGACAATGCGATTGAAAGAATTGAAAGAAAGCTTTCATCTTGGTGACGTCACTGCCTTTCTTTGAGGGGTCGGTTAACTCTCATTAAGGCGGCTTTTACCAATATGCCTATATATTTCATCTCTTTTCAAATGCCCCAAGTCGGTTATGGAAAGACTTGATAAGCTTCGAAGAGATTTTTTGTCGAAAGGAGCTGAGAACAAAAAGAAGTTCAACCTTCTTAACTAGACCGGAGTTTGCAAGCCTATTGCCAAAGAAGAAGGGGGGGGATCGTAGGTTTGCTCCCTATAGGTGAGGGTTTGATTCCCCTCATTGACTTTACCCGATACACGTGGTTGTGGGTGATTGTGTGTATTCGCAGTGATTAGTCTCACTTCAAAAAAGAGGTGGGGACACCCCGTGTCTTTAAAAAAAAAGAAAAGAAAAGAAAAAGTGACAATGGAGATTTGGATTGGAAATGAGGAAGTTATGGAGGGAAGTGAACTCCCTAGTGTCCAAATATGGTACCCAGCTGGGTGATTGGCCCATCAAATCATCCTCTCTCTATCGGGCTTCTTACATTTGGAAGGCGATTGTCTGTAATGAGCACTTGTTTCAGATCATTGTTTCTTTTTCTCTTGGGAAAGGAAGTTGTATTCGCTTCTGGGTGGACATTTGGTGTGGCGATAGATCTTTGCAAGATCTTTTTCCAAGTCTGGCTATCATTGCCCGTTCACCCCTCCAAAGCATGAGGCGTAAGCTACATAGCGTGTAGCATAAGCTCACGCTACTTATATCTTTTTAATAAGGTTGTGCTTGGTTGTACCAATTTCATGATATTTTACACCAAATTAGGATGATTAATAATGAAATTTCATGATATTTGGTGCAATCAAATGCAACCTATAGTAATAGGAAAGAGCAATAATTAAGTATAAAGGTAAAGAGAGAGCAATGAAGCTGATTTAATATAATTTTTTAGGATTACTTATTTAATATTGTTACTTATATTATTTTACTAAATGCATTGAAAAGATTAATTAAAGTTTAGTGAAAATAAAAAAAATGTAACAAATTGAAAACATTAAATGATTTTAATGTTGTAATGAAAAATAACTTGTAATGTGAGCTACGTAGCGCGTAACATACTCTATGTAATTTGTAGCTTATGCAAATTATTATGCAGTGTAGGCAAATTATCATGTAGCGTAGGCTACACGCGACTCAAGCTATTTTCATGAGCTACATAGCATTAAGGCTAAGCCACCCTACATAGCGTAAGCTACATGCTACATAGCATATCTATTTAAAACACTATGACCAATGCTATGAATTGATCAGTGGCTCTACTGTTTGGTCCCGGCCTTGTAGAAGGAATATAACGGATGATGAGCTGGATGATTTTCTTCGCCTTCTTGATCACTTAAATTTAGTAATGACGCAACCCATTGAAGATGATTCCATGGTTTGGAAGGTTCATTGATCTGGGACCTTTTTGGTTTGATCATTTTATGGTTTGATATCTAAACCAACTGCTCCTTCCTCCTTTCCACTCTGGTTTTGGTCATACGGGGCTCCTCCTAGGATCGCGGCGTTTGTATGGCTAGTGGGGAGAAAGTGAGTGCTCACAATATATAACCTTCAAAGGAGGTCCCTTATTCTTCCAAACATATGCCTAATGTGCATGGGAGATGCAGAGTCAATCGATCACCTTTTTATTCATTGCCCTTTCGCTAAAAAGGCTTGGGAATATTTTCTGCGTCTTTTTCACAAATCATGGGTGATGCCGAGATCGGTTGACCAAATTCTCTGGGCCTGTCATGAAGGGGCGGAGAATGGAGCTTGGAAAGCTATTTGGAGGCTCCTAGCTATGGGAATCTTGTGGTTGGTGCGGAAAGCCTGGAATGGTCGCTGTTTTCACAACAAGGAAACCTCAGTCGAAGAGGTCATTTTATGTGTGAAAAAGGCTGTCTCAGAATGGGCAAAATATGTTAAAGCAGCAAGGTCTGCTAATATTTTTTCTTTGTTTTTCTCTTAGTCTTGTCTGTTTTCTTTCCTGCATTTCTGCAGGCTTTCTAATAAAATCTCAGTTATCTCTTAAAAAAAAAAGAAAACTCACTTGGCAGAAGATTTGGGGAATATAATAGTCAGGGTTCCAGTGAGTAATGGCCTAAGTATTGGATTCAATTTAAATTGTTCAATGAATCTCTCGGGTTGGGATTTGTGGAACTGTTTAATTCATGGATTCACAGAGATAAATTTGTTTGTCTTTAACATGTCAAAGGCCAAATATGGAGAGTTTGTTGGATCTGGTTGATGTATTAGGAGTGGGGTCATAACTTAAACAATACATTCTAGTTCTTATTACCTCATGGATATGTACGTTTGTTGTTGTTGTAAAATAATAGGTCACCTGGCTATTGTGAGAATGGCTTGTGGTACAGTAGATGAGTTGGTACTAGCAGGTGCTATTAATGGGCCGGGCATGGGGCCAGCTTTGGCTTGGATTTTGAACTATTCAGACAGTGCCTATGGGACGGGTCTATTCAAAATTTTGATTTTGCTTGGATTGGGCCTGGCACATTGACAACCTTAGTAGTAGCAATGAGATTTCATAAGGGTCGGCATCTAGCCCTTACCCATTTGCACTTATTATTATAGATGAATTAGCTGCTACTGTTCAGGATGATGTTCCTATTTCTTTTATTATTGTGGATGACATGCTACTGGTTGACAAGATTAAAGAGGGAGCCAAAAGCTAAATTATAGGTATGGTTGGAGACTCTTAGAGTCAAGAGGGTTAAAAATAGTAGGACTGATACAATATTTGGAATACAAGTTTAGGAGGAATAGTTGTAGTGATTGCCAGGAGATTCCTTGAATCTTTGTGCTTTGTTGTTGTGGTGTTGCATGGTTCTTCTAAGCAGGTGTGCTCCCGCTTCCTGTCAGTTTACACCTGAAAACATTTGAAATAGACGCCTCCCCTATCCTGCACTTGAATTGCTTGCTGCTTCTTCCATGCTTCGCGCAACTATATCTTGGCCTCTTTTACTCAAACGAATGGAGAGATCAGTGAGGATGAGTTAGAGGTGTGTGGATGAAGTGAGGATGCACATTAGGATGATGACTGGTTATGGCTCTTGGGAAGGACAGGGCACTGTTTATGGCTTTCTTTTAGGTTTGTTGTGACTGGGAGATTTAAAAAATAGTAATCTTTGATGTGTTTATGAATTCGATGAGAAGGATAAGGTCGTGTAAGAGTATGAGCACAACTTCTATTGCTCTTCCCAAAAGAAAGGAGTGATGGAGGCCAAAGCTTTTCTTTCCATTAGCTTTGTAGGGAGTGCCTATAGCAAAACCGCTCGTCGGTAGCTTCTGTTTTAACATTTCTCCATATCAAGGTGCCTTCGGTGTGGCCGATAAATTTTGGACAGGATCCTCGTTGAGAGTGTATTCATCTTTAGGGAGGAAGCATGCGGACTGGGTATTCTCCGAAAAGTACATTTGGAGAAGGCCTACGACCGTGTGGAGGAATTTCATCTTGTTCTTCTTAAAATAATGGGCTTCAAGGATAGGTGGAGGAAGTTGATAAAGGGAATTTATCTCTGCTCCATGCTCAATCCTGCTTAATGGCACTTTGATGGGCTACTTCACAAGTTCTAGAGTTCTTTGCCATTATTCTGATTAGACTGGGAGGAAGTAGTGTGCAACAGCTACAAAAGATCCAATTAGATGGCCACACAGAAGGCTCCTCTGGAAGGTACCTATAAGGTAAAACTTTGATGGTAGTTCCCTGGTATACCGAAGGGATTGTTTGAGATGCAAGAGTAAGTGTGCTCATTGAGTTTTCAGGTTCGATCAGGATAAAGGATTCCAACCATGCAGAAGCTGCAGCCCTCTTCCAAAGTATTAAGATGGCCAAAGACTATGGTTTGTTCCTGGTCATAGTGGAGGGGAACTCTAGAAACACATCATCTTGGGTGGATAAGGGGTCTTGTTTGTGGAGGGGATCTCATCAACAAGGTGCATGAAATATGCCATGAGAATCAGAAGAAAGTGTCTTTCTCCTAGGTCTCCAGAGATGGTAATGCGGCAGCATACAAGATAGCGAAAAATGTAGTCTATGGATTGCAACTGATGATTGCAGATAAGAGAAACCCCTGAGAGGGCATTTGTACTTCGTGTGCTTGCTGTTTGTTTTTGTTTCTTCTGTGAATAGGGTTTGCAGGTTGGCTTGTATTTTACTTTTAGTTTCTTTTCTTAATAAAGTCTTGCCATTCATCCAAAAAGGAAAAAAAATGCTGATGACACATTGCTTACGCCTCTTCTCTAATTGAAAATCTGAAAATTAATCTTCTTTGTTTTTGGGGCAGTTTCAGGTTTGAGAATTACTCTATGCAAAGTGAGATTGTTGGGATGTTATGTAGGGATCAAATGATTGAGACCTTGCAAAGTGCCTAGCTGTAGAAAGATTTATTTATTTATTTATATTTTTTATTTTATGAT
Organism: Magnolia sinica; assembly: GCF_029962835.1. Taxonomy (NCBI): domain Eukaryota; kingdom Viridiplantae; phylum Streptophyta; class Magnoliopsida; order Magnoliales; family Magnoliaceae; genus Magnolia; species Magnolia sinica. Next base: position 68,168,540 of record NC_080586.1, on the reverse strand, counting down.
AGTGTGCCTTGGTGTGCCATTAGGCAAAAAGTGAATGCCAAGTCCATTTGGGATCTGACTACAGAGAGAGGATGGTGAAAACGCCAGTCTCTTTGAAATTAAAAGATGTCTGTTTTTTGTTGGGCGTATCATTCGTATTGTGAGTGCACTTGCCAATCTTCCCATGTGGTACATGCCCCCCTTTAGTATTCGGTCTTTCGTCGCTAAGAAGCTTGATAATTTCATTTGATTAATTGTGAGGAAATTCAGAAAAGCTACAAGAGAAGGCCTATGAGTGGGAAGAATAAAAGAAAAAAATTGGAGCCTCCTTGTAAAGAGGTGGTGGTGCTTTGAGATCTAGCAAGACATGTTATGGAGAAGGTTAGTTGCTTTTAAATATGGGGAGGACAATCAGCGGTGGGTGCCTAAGGCAGAAGCAGGGAAAAAGAGATCATTGGCATTTGGAAAAACATTGTTAAGATGGATGGCCCTCACAAGAACATGGGTGGAATCCTTAGGGAAGGTATGGAACTCATGGTGAAATCGGGCGACAAGATCAAGTTTTTGGGGAGGATGTGGGTTGGGGAGGAAGCCCTTGCCCAAAAATTCCCAAAGCTTTATACTAATTGTCATGCCGATGGCAATGTTGGGTAGCTAAGTTGGTATGGAAGAACTGCTGTGCCCCATTTAGCATGCCCGTCCAATCCCTTCTTAATGGCTGTGCTGGGGACAGCCGGGTTGGTATGGGAGGGACCCATTCAGTGCTTTGAGTGGGATGAATATATAGATGACTCTTTAGTTTGCCTTTTCAAAAGGATCCTTGGTGAAGGACTTGAGATTGTGTGGAAATTTATGGAATGTCACCTCCAGGATGGGCCTCAAAGATGATCAAAAGGAGGAATATTCTAATTTTTTGGGCATGTTGTACAACATTTGATGTCTTATGCAGAGGATTATTGCATTTGTACATTCTCTGTTTGTACTGGGGAATTTCTCCCTTTGTCTTGATGTTTCTTTCTTTCTTTTCTTTTGTTCCAATGAATGAAATCTTGTTAACTATCTTTCAAAAAAAGAAAAGAAAAAGAAATCTTGTTAACTCTAAAAAAGTGCTGTTTGTTCTGCATGCTTATGAAACTTGAGGAAAATATTTATAGGATCCCCCCCGCCACACACACACACACCAAAAAAAAGGAGCACAGACTGAGATGTTCAAACATGTGCAATGAAGACTAGATGGTTATGACAGGGAGGTGAACTTTTACCAGGATTGAAGGCCTATGAAAATGAGGATGAGAGAAAGGAAGACCTAAAATCTCCTCCCCTTGCCTTAAAAAAAAGAAGAAAAAGAAAGGAATACCCGAAAAGGCTGGATTGAGGTGGTGAGAGGGCTCTGGTATATTGTTCAATTACTGAGAATCAGGCCTCAAATAGGAATAGATTTGTAAAGCTGAACCCCAAATAACCGTTCAGGAAAAAAAGGAAAAAGCTTATCATGACGACCAGAGTTGGAGAGCCTGAGAAGAGGATGAAAGGAAAAGCTATAAGGGCTTGGATCGAATTGTTGAGAACTCAGAACTGAGAAGGGATATGGAGACTTGCACTTATCGAGGATAGGGACTTAGTTAGGAATACGACTTGTAACATGACTTTAAATCTCTGAAGAAGGCAACAATGATGATGATATTGATTTTTGTACTAGGAAATTGGAAGCCTATTATTATGGATATTTGCTTTTTTAACCAGTGAAATGTTTTTTTAAAAAGAAATTTCTTCATGTATCTCCATTTGATTTTATGCTCAGTCATAAAGAATTCTGCATTGTAGGAATAGTCTCAGACAACATGCACAATTACACCATTTGGGGAGGGTAGAGTGGTCTAGTCCATCTGGATAACTTCTAGAAGGTTTTAAAGTTATTTATATCATTAGATGGGGATTCGTGGGTGCAGATCTTTTTATTTATTTATTTATTTTATTTTTTTATTTACTGGAAGCAATTCCCAAAAAGGTACCTCCCCAAATTCAGTGCTGACAGAACAGATATGTCTTCGAATCATCATAGATAGTGGGTATGTGGGGGTGTGAGTGTGTGTGTGTTAAAAAAAAAGAATCATCATGGAGACTTGCACTTATCGAGGATAGGGACTTAGTTAGGAATACGACTTGTAACATGACTTTAAATCTCTGAAGAAGGCAACAATGATGATGATATTGATTTTTGTACTAGGAAATTGGAAGCCTATTATTATGGATATTTGCTTTTTTAACCTGTGAAATGTTTTTTTAAAAAGAAATTTCTTCATGTATCTCCATTTGATTTTATGCTCAGTCATAAAGAATTCTGCATTGTAGGAATAGTCTCAGACACATGCACAATTACACCATTGGGGAGGGTAGAGTGGTCTAGTCCATCTGGATAACTTCTAGAAGGTTTTAAAGTTATTTATATCATTAGATGGGGATTCGTGGGTGCAGATCTTTTTATTTATTTGTTTATTTTATTTTTTTATTTACTGGAAGCAATTCCCAAAAAGGTACCTCCCCAAATTCAGTGCTGAACAGATATATCTTCGAATCATCATAGATAGTGGGTATGTGGGGGTGTGAGTGTGTGTGTGTTAAAAAAAAAGAATCATCATAGATAACCAATTTGATGGTGGTTTTGGGCATGTCTGACCAGCCCCTTGTATATTTCTGTTCATAATAGTTCAAACTCTGCGTCTTTTGTTCATCCCATCAATTGTCCTATTTTATTTTCTATATAATTCCTGCTCTGAGTTGCTCTTAAGGCTCAGTTTGGATCCCCAGAATTTTCTTTTCAGGAAAGTATTTTCTGCTGTTTGTTTGAGACTAACCCATTTCCTGGAAATAAACCCTATATTCCGAAGTCCCAGCAAATGCCATAGAATTCAATAGCAGTATTGACATAAAAAGAAAAAGAAAAAAATCCATGGACTTTCATGTGCATTGCAAAGGATATCAAAGTAACTCGCAGAAACCTCCCAAAAGCTAAATTCTGTCCTGATAGCACTAGGAAATAGGGAATGATGCTCCAGCTCCTTAGTTGAGTTGGGAGTGCAGCGCACACCTCCCCTTCTAGAGGGGAGAAGCACGTTTGAGTCCCCTGGCTGTACTGGTTTTGGTCCCATCTGAACCAAATATGGAAAACCAAGCTGAAAAAAAATAAGGAATGGTAAAAAAGAAAGAGGAAGGTCTACAAAACATGGGAAAACTGAATTTGAATCTCTTAAATGTATTCTTGGCTATGAGTGTTTTATGTCATGATACTTATTTTCTGAGATCTGTTTGTCCATGTTTATTACTTCTCTACGATTTAAAAGCGAAGAATTCCCATAAAACGTCAATTTATTTTGTGTGGTCTTGGCTACCAAACATGGGAAAGCTGAAAGTCAATTTGTTTTATATCTAGTGTAGAGAAACGAAGAATTACAATTACCTTTTAAGTAATAAGAAGAAGAAGAATGATTATTCCCCTATAATGTCAATCTCTACTATATGTAATGTAATGCTAATGACATTCAGTCAATTTTAGTCATGGAGAGGGGTGTAGACTTTTGATTTTAAAATGAAAATTGGATGTGTCTGGCCCTTCAACCCAGGCTATTCTCCTTTCAATTATTTCATGCGAGTAGTGTGCTTCTGCATCTCCTCTTTGCGTGTAGCCCATGCCGATGCGTATTACTAGGGAGCCTGTCAACAAAGGTTGTGTGGGGCCCACCGGTATGACTATGTCCATCCACTTTTGACATCTATTGCGTCACCTCATGTTAGGATGCCGACCCAAGAAATGAGGCGTACTCAAAACTCGAGCGGGCTACAATACCCAAAAAAATGCCTATGGGTTACCCACTGTTGAAACCATTCTGGGCACTCCTCTCTCTGCATATCTGCACCCCTTCCATCCATCTCTCTCCTCTACTTTCTCCAGGTGCATTGTATGTGCCATACCTTCGAGTTTATTTTATGTGTAGTCTGGGCTGCCAGTGGTTTTATATTGTGATACTTTATTTCTGAAATCCATTTACAGATTTAGGTATTGCTCTAGAAACTGTATGGTTTTTGCTAATATATATTATACGTGCAGACTGCACAAACTGTTGCAATTAAGAAAATTCGACTTGGAAAGTACAAGGAAGGTGTAAACTTCACTGCGCTTAGAGAAATAAAGTTGCTCAAAGAGCTCAAGGATCCGAATATAATTGAGTTGATAGATGCTTTCCCTCATAAAGGAAATTTGCATCTTGTATTTGAGTTTATGGAAAGTGATTTGGAAGCTGTTATTCGAGATAGAAATATTGTTCTTTCTCCTGCAGACATAAAGTCGTACTTGCAAATGACAATGAAGGGTCTTGCATACTGTCACAAGAAATGGGTCTTACACAGGTATTTTGCTCCAGACAGTTATTTAAAGCCATTTTGGTTGTCTCTAGACTCTACCTCTAGACTTTTTCTCAACATATGCACTCATGTGTGTGATTGATTATATACCAAATTGTATACAGGGATATGAAACCAAACAACTTACTGATTGGAGCTGATGGACAACTAAAGTTAGCAGACTTTGGTTTAGCACGCATATTTGGAAGCCCAGACCGTAAATTCACCCATCAGGTATGGCTGCCTCCTTAACCATTGCAAATACCCATTGTTTGCAGGGAGTGTCCAGTGTGTTTGTGCAAAAGTTTCCTTATTCACGTGATCTGAAATTCTTGATTACAATGAAAGGGGAAAAAATGCATGTTGATATCAGCATTGTAAGGATGAACATGTATGCTTGTTAGATGTTTCTAGGATGAGCAAGCTAATAGTTATTGCTCATTCATTTGGTTTTATTTCCATATGCAAAATGATGATGTTAATCTCTCTGTTAATTGTGAATTTAAAGTCCTTGGTGTTCAGCTTACATAGCAAATATTTTTGTAGGGTATTACCTACATTCTATCTGTTTTATAAACCACTTTGTCTCAATATGCTATGTTAGTGAGATTTTGGTTGCCATATAAAGCTATATAATTAGTTTAAACATATTGCCATATAAAGCAAAATAAATATGATTTTTTTAACAACCATGTCGGTGTGTATTTGACATCACAAGCATATGTTTCAAAGCATTAATTACTTGGCATGGTAAAAATAGTAAATTAAACTGTTAGACGTCATAAAATTTGAGGAAGAAAAACCTTTGCTAATTTTTTTTGAAGGGTAAAACCTTGCAAAATTTAGATGTATGATTGTGAAAGTTTTATTTGTTACAAACATTCTCTGATCATTTTTTTCTTTTTTCTTTTTGGTTTGAAATTGGTGTCTGGTTTGCAAATTTTGTTCTCATTAGGCGAAGGAACCCTTTTCGATTACCTGAAACCATGTTTTGGTACTTTGAGCAGCCTTTGCCTGGTGGGCTTCTCAAAGTGTTTTCGGCTAATCTTGGTGCCTCAATCATAGCATGTCTTTATCTAGCGAGTTCTCTTCAATGATGGGCAAATATTTGCTCGTAGGTAAGGTTGCAAAGATTTTCACGCCATGGGTCATATTTTCATGCCTCAAACTTGATGCTAGTTGCTTTTGGTGTTTTATTCTGTGATTGAGGAGTTCTTCGATGTGGAAATTTTTTGGGAATAGTGTCCAAAAAGCATCTCTTTTGGCCTTTTTTTTAATGACTTATTTGGTTGGCTTTCAATAGGTAAGGTTGACAGACAACATTCTTATCAAAGAATTGTTGATACCGATACACCATTAATACATGTTGAAAATTAAAAAAATGATAGATTCCATTGTTTTACATTTTTCCCATTTATTGATGAATGGTTGTATTATTATTAGAGGCAAAAAAAAGTAAAAAAGAAAAAGAAAAAGACAAAGTATAGCGTTGGAACTCCATGGCACTACCTGTATTACGCTTTCATCTATCCGCAGTTTGATACCTAGAATGAGCTTTGAGAGGACCCCTCTTTAGCCAGATTGCTAGCCCGCTCATTAGTCATTTGGTAAGTTTAGATAAAAATGGCTCCTAATCAATCCTGAGGTGTTTTCCCTCCATCACATTTGCAGCCTGCTTCGGGAATCTGTTTGACTTCGTCCAAGCATTGACATTACGGGTCAGCCCTTCAAATATAATTGGTTGATAGTTTTTCTTTGCCACTAATCTAAGGCTACATACCATCATTATTGCTAAATTTTAAAAAAAGGGCAAATGAAAAATTTCAGTCGACACAAGCCCATATTGGCCAATGTGGTCTGATATGCCCCTCATATCATATCGGTTTTGGGCCTGGTCAATATGTCAATGCATACCATTATTTAAAACCTTTATTACTACATGTAGCTGCAATGCTGTACCTAGCTCATGTGGTTCTAATACTAGGCCATTTACTGTTTAAGATATCAATGGGTATTGACTATTGATTCTCATCGATGTGCACATTATGCACATCGGCGGATACTGAGTAGCTGTGTTTTAAATAGCAGTAGCGTGTTGCATAGCGTTCAACCCTCTGTAGCATGTAGCGTAAGCTACACAATACTTGTATTTTTTAATTTAAAAATAGGAAAAATGATAAATTGCAAGGAAAAAGCAAAAAATATAAAAATGCCTAAAAGATGAATCATTTTTTCAAGTACAAGCATGTTCAAACAAGCTATTAATTATCATTTATCAAAAGCCAATTAATGCATGGGCATTTTCACACCGGCCTCGAGTGGAGTGGCCTGTGGGATGTAGAGGTACACTTGGGGTGGGCGGCCCGTTCGAGGCAGGCCCCACTCGTGTGAAGTGGAACCCATGTGAAGTGGGGCCCATGAGGGGGGTTCAGCCCAGGTCTCAACCCATGGGATGTGGGGCCTAGGCTATGAGATTAAAGGGATTGATTCACTACGCTCTATCAGTTCGAGCTTTTAGAGGAAGTGGTTAGTTGTCCTGTATCAAAGTGGTATCAGAGCGGGAGGTCTTGTGTTCGAAATTCCTCACAAGGGGTGATTAATGCAGTGACATTTTCACACTAGGCTCGAGTGGGGTGGCTTGTGGGATGCAGGGGCACACTCGGGGTGGGCGGCCCGTGTGAGGTAGGTGGCTCGTGTGAGGCGGGCCCCACTTATGTGAAGCGGAACCCATGTGAAGTGGGGCCCATGAGGGGGGTTCAGTCGAGGTCCTAACCCATGGGATGTGGGGCTTGGGCTATGAGATCAAGTGATTGATTCACCATGCTCTATCAGTTCGAGCTTTTAGAGCAAGTGGTTAGTTGTCCTGCATTACCAATCCACATATAAAGTCATAAACCAAATTGAATAGTTGTTACATCAATAGCTTTCTAAGCAAACCACTTTAATTAATAATGTCTAATTGAAACCACAAGTCACAACTCACAAGCATGAAAAGAATAAAAATCCCACAATTTAAGAGTATTAAGTACAATAAAAATGTCATCTATACAAAGAGGGGTTTTCGAAAACCCTCTTTTGAAACACTTTTTCTTTTGAGTTTAGTTATAAAGGTTTTTAAGCGTGTGAGTTTTGATACCAACTTTGACAAAGGATCCACTACGATTTTAAGTGGAAAGTAAACAAAGAAAGGTTTGGTTTTAACTTTACATTTAAGTTATGTGTGTGTGTATATATAGTAATGTGAGTTTTACACCATTTTTAACAAACAAAAGTTTTAAAAAAAAAAACTGTAGTGTATGCTATAAGCGCTACACACTACGTAGCTATGGTGTACATAGTGTTCAAAGTATCAATATTGCTAAAGTTTCGCTAGCTGGGGATACAAAAACAACATTGATATCGCCAACAATATCGCTAATAACCGGAAATGTAGGGAAACATGGTGGAATTTTTCAGTGAAATTGCAGGAGATACTAAAATGCACATATTTGCATATTTAGGGATTAAAAATTACGAAAAGAATGCATACAGAACAAGTTTCCATTTAATGCAGGTGTAAAAGCATTTGCTGTCGTAAGAAATTAGTCCAACCATTCAATCCATCCCATCTATCCATCCAACCTTCCATCATGCACGATATTTTTGAGAAATTGTCGACAACTAGAAAGGAAACAAAAGATTGTGGTATTGATACCGCCCATGTTAATGATAACGATAATATCACGATATTATCAATATTATTGTCGACAAATCGAACAATACATACAAACACGCGCCTATAAAAATTTGAAATGGATTTTTTTTTTTTTTAAATAAACAGATTTTTGGCGATACATTGGCAATATTATCGAAATATTGTTGATACATGGTAATATAAGTGACACTTTGGATTTACACAGTAAACAATATTGGGGATACATTGGCAATGCAAGCGACACCCAGAATTGACACAGTTAAAAATATTTGTGATACATTGGCGATATCGATACATTGCTGATACCTAAAATTTTTGATACTAGTTTTATTGGTATCGGTCCCAGTGTTATCGGTATCACTGAGCTGGATATACGGATGTTATTGGGGATATTTCAATAATATCGGGATACTTCGAACAATGGATATACACTATGACCCCTGTAGCATATATTGCAAGGGATTTATGTTATTTAACTACGCTATGTAGCGCTATGGCTACGCTGTGTTGCGGGCGCTATTTGAAACACTGATGAGTAGTAACTGTCATTGTTGCTCGTAGTGGCATTGGCTGTGGCTTGACACTTCCATACCCATATCTGTATCTTTTGTACATCTGTCCATATCCATACCCTTGTTAGTTCTGTATGCATACTCATCACCATAACCATAGTTGTTTGATTGTGGATGTTGTTGTTGACATAGTCATACAAGCCATATCCATGAGGCGGCATGGAAGTGGAGCTCCCTTGCCATCACTAACATCTAGGGACCTAATGTTGTGTGCAATAGCCTCCTCAGTGCATGTTAGATGTTTCTTACAATGTGAGAAATGCTGACTTGGATCTCTCCTGCATTTGGATGTGCAATTGTGGGGCAAGTACCATGGTTTGGGTCCTTGGTGTCATGGTCAAAGCATCTCTCGTTGAATGGGCTAAGAGTCCTATTACTTTGAATGTTGTCGCCATCGTTGCTCCCATCATTGCGGTGGTCACTCACTGTCATTGACACTATTGCCTCCATCATCTCCATTGTTAGTGTGGCCAGATGGGGATAGAGTTTGGTCATTGCTGTCAGAATTGCACAAGCTCATTCTACATGACTCTTGGTGATCTCGATGCCTTGCCCTAGACGTCTAGCCCCTCATCAACATGTCAAAAGAGTCGTTATGAGAGCCCCTCTTCTTCAGCCATAACTTTGTCGACACCAATGCGAATGTCTGCTATTGTTTCAGTATTCTAGATTTAGGTTGTCAATTTGCTTTATCCAATTCTATTGACTTGACTCACTCACAAAGTGGGTCCTCCTTGGCTTCCTCAGCAGTGAATGCATCTCCATGGATGGCCGTCAATCAAGGGGTCATGCTCTGGGTCCTTCCCACTGTATGTTATTGCCTCAATTGCAAGTTTGCAACTTCATGGTATAATGACATAAGATGAGCTTTTGGTTTGTGCACTTGTGTGAATGAGGGTAAACTTGCTCTAGTTTCGCTTTTGTGGTGATAATGGTATTATCAGGGCTAATACACATACCTCTAGTAGTTGGAGGGTTGGGCATTTAGTCTTGCACATTGATCACTAACTGCTTGTCAATTTATCATGTATTGTTGTTATTTCACTAGCACAGGTTCTTGGTAATAAATTTGTTGATTAATTTTTAGGTACATAGTATACTCACATGGTGTCATCGTCGTCCTCGATGCTATTGCAACTTCACTCAAGAATAAGCCTTGTGCATCTTTGAAGCACACTACTATGTTTAGTCAAACCATGTCCCAATCATTTGTATACTAGATATTTACACAGAGATGCGTGTAGCAAACGAGAGTACAAGACATACTACCTCTTTCCAAAATTGACTTTGCCCCTTTGACTTGGGGAATGATTTGGCATAGGCATCGCGGAGAGCTAGCTTGAAGCTGTTATTGTCACCGAGTCTATGCTTGTAATGGTATTTGATTTTCAGGAAATATGCTGAAACCCATTCACTAACCAATTAGCAATATAAAAACAAAAGATTAATTTAAGCTAATGCAACACATGAAAAAACTTCGCTTGAAGGGAGAGCCCAAGGGTCCTGTACAATTGGTTGATGATATTATGCAACCATTTATAAGACCTAGGTGCTGCAACCTTGATGGTCTCTTTCATAAGCTACATCAACTTGTACATTGATCTGATCAATGACCATGTCTTGTTGTTTACCACCCCATGACTATAAATGGGCTCACAAATGGCAACCATGTCACCAACCGTATCCCAACATACGTTGTTCAGAACTATCCTCTCAAACCTCTGCTCTTTTCTTAATTTTCCCATTCAATAGAGGTGAAGAGGGCTTTTGGTCTGCCCTTATGCTTACTCAAGCTCTCCCCCTGGCCACACTGTGACCGTGGTCCCTTTAAAATTTTTGTGCATCTTTGAGAACCAAATATGATTAATAAATGAAGTTCATAACTGTTCTCGTGTCGCCAATCACACTCACAATTGCTTCTTCCCTATTCGCTAGAGCATCAAGTCAATGTAGTGAGCCATGTGCCGTGGCTGATACAACTACTGGTCATCCACTCCTTCCTGGACTATACACATGCGTCACCATTATTTGTGACGATGTGGATGGCATTCTTCAATCCCACCTTTCGCTCGGTATCCTTCATGAATCCATATGTCCAGTTTGCATTCTTAATCTCGTTGGATGCATTGACTGACTTTAGAATTATCGTCCTCCCATTGTAGTATACTGTAAAGCTTATTATTGACAAGTGGGTTCCGTCTGTTTATCACATGGCAATGTAACCCTGTTATGTCTCCCAAGATAGTTTAATCAAAGCTACGCAATCCTCCATCTTCTTCACCTTGTCATCTAAGTTAAGAACCATAATTTCCTATGGCTTGGAGGCTTCACACCAACCTCGATGCACTGCACTTCATAAATTATATTCTTAAAATGTGGGTGGGCACATGGTTGAATATTAAACAACTTTGAAATAACAAACTCATCCTCGCCTTGTCTCCCCTACTCCAAAAAATCCTTCAGTTGCTTTTGCTTAGAGCCCTTATTTATACAATGATGAATCCATGGGTGGATTCGGCACCCTAGTGCTCTGGGTGGAATGAATACTGGACCCCGTTGATGTCCCAGGCCCTAAGGTCGCAACACTCCATTGACTCTCACTGTGATCGCTCCCTGCTACTGACACCTTGATGAGGACATCACGTCACGTACACCCTTACGTACGTATCAGAGGAGGAAGCGGGTCGCGCCGATTTCCCTGTGGCTAGGCGAGTACCCGTGATTGTGCTGAAGGCCCCATGTGCATGTGCGAGCATCTGGAAGATCCCACACTGGGAAGATACACATGGGCTGCTTTATGGAGTGATTCAGACCGTTGGATCGGAGGAACGCGACGATAGGGCCATTGGATCACATGGATCACATGATCGGGCCGTCGATCGGTGATCCTTCACATCAGTTTTAGACTTTATCATATTTTAGGATTTAGTTTTTTATTATTTTATATTTGGATACATTATGAATGTTTTAGTTGATTTTATTTAGACTAGGGCTATTTTTGTTAAAGTTCACAAGATTAGGATTTTTGTAATTTTTGAAACTTCTTGGATCTATAAAAAGAAAAGGGCGTTTGACCTCTCCTTCATTGAATTTCGTGATAAAAAAAGAGAAAAGCTCTTGCTTTCTTCTCCCATCTTCATGTGATTTCAAGATACTTCCATGCGATTTTGAAGGAAGATTGGTGTGAGACTAATCTTCGTCAACGGAGGTGCGAGGTCTCCATCTATCCCCACACTGTCTTCTTTTTCTTCTTCATCTAGGTATTTCCTTCAGATTCTTAATTCTCCCATCACAAATCTTCGTCTTCACTCAAACCCAACTTTTCCATACCCATCCACAATCGAAACCCTAACCCTAAACCCAAAATTCCAAATTTTCCTACTTTCCCAAATTATCCAAACCCTAATTTTCATCCTAGGTTGTATTAGGTTTCCTATTTTGAAATAGACCATATCCTATGTTAATTGGATGTCCCTACATCAATTGGATCCTAGTTTTTTTTTTATTTTTATGATCTTGAGTTATGATGCTGGTAGCTTAGGCTAGGATTATGCATGGTTTTCTTTTGATTTTCATGATATTTGTAATGATTATAGCGATGTTTGTGTTTTTTTGTTAAATATCTTAATTCGGCTATTTGATCTCACATGTTACTTAGTCCATGCATCGGTCTTGCATCACACCTCTTGCCTGCTACCGTCACCATTCTTGTGTCACCTACTGCCAAACTCCTTTGCCTGTTGCATCTGCATTGTCCCATGCTGTTTGCATTGAGGTGCGAATAATCTTTCCATGCACCAATTTAGGAATTGGTCGTGCGTCTAGAGATGATTTTGGAGTTATTAGTTTTTGAGATTGGAGTGGGCTGGAGTGGTTTGACTGGTTGGACCTCTGGTCGGACCAAACCGCTGCAAAAATGGGTCATGGACTGGTCAAGCTTTTAAACATCAGGTAATAGTCTGCTTGTGTCATACATGACCTACCTTCAATTTTCTTGTTGCATAGTCAATAGATCTATTATTTCTTGTTGGTCTGCTGGAGTGAGTTGTGCTTATGCATATGTTACTCATCAACTCAAATATCTACAGCGGAAATATAGGTTCAATTTTCCTTCATAATTCAAGGTTTCTCATCATATTTATGTACACATAAATAAGTTCAATTTTGCTCCATAATCAAGGTTTATACCTAATCTTGTGAACAACTTTTTATTTGTGAACCTTTCAAAAAAAAATTGTGAACTTATTTTGAATGGCAATTTCTTTTGTCAAGGTGTTTGCTCGTTGGTATAGAGCACCTGAGTTGCTGTTTGGGACCAAGCAATATGGATCTGGTGTGGATGTCTGGGCAGCTGCCTGTATATTTGCTGAACTTCTCCTCCGTCGGCCTTTTCTACAGGTAACCTAGGGCTTACGTAGTCATTATCTCTGTGTGTTTCTAAGAACTGCAAACTGTGTATAATTGCTCTGAAACATTTTCATGTGACTGATTTCTAATGTGTCAATTTTGTAATGATTTGTTCATTGTATATTGTTTATGGGTCTATAAGAAGATCCCTAGACATGCTAAGGACTGGTCATGATGAATTTGATGAATAATCTCTCTGTATTTTATTTTTTTTTGGATGGTAAATTTTCTTTTTCTGCAATGGGAATTGTTAATCTTTTGATGAGATGCCATTAGAAGCTGTTGGTGTGACACCGTTGGATTGATAGGCTGGTTTTTCCTAGTGATCCATTATTTTCTATTTCCCTACGTTTGTTTTAGCACCAGTGAAAGATTTTTAGCTCCAGATATGCGGTGGAAAGGTTGCAGATTCAACCTGATGATTTTCCACTGCACTATTGGAGCTATACGAGGCTATCATCCTTGAAGACTTTCCTGGGAAGAAAAAAATCCGGTGAAGGTTCTTGATTGTGAGTTCATCTGTTGGCTGGTATGGTTTTCATTTCGCTCATTCCCTTGCGTGGTGTTGACATAGTGCTTCCAAATTTAGGGCCTGTTTGGCACCTTGTAATTAGAATGCATTGGTTCCAATTCACAGTTTCATTGGAATCCTCAATTGTGTTTGGCAACTTGTAATCGGAATGCACCAAAATCCAAAAATTGCGTTTGGATTAGAGCTGTACATGAGTTGAACCGAGTCAAGCTTGGCACAGCTCGACTCGGCTGGGCCAGCAGCTGACCCTAGCTTGAACTTGGTTCGGCTCGGTCCTCGAGCTTGACTAGCCAGCTCGGCTCGGTTCGGTCAGCAGCTCAGGCCAGTTCGAGCCTATGCGACATTTTCTCAAACACATGGAGTGCACCTTCAATTTCTCACAGTATGCAAAACATCAGCAACAATTTATAGGTATTTCATCAAACACTCAGTAGGCAGCGTCAAAATAAAGATATGAGGGTAGTTTTATCATGTAATTTTTTTTAAAGTGATTTGTTTTGTATGCATACCTTCCTCGATACCAACCGATCCCGCAGAGAATGTATGCACCTGAAATGACACTTCGTTGAGTCATTTCATCAAACACTTGGTGAGCAACATCCATATCAAAATAACCGAGTCACCGAACTGATTCGATCTGAGTTCGATTCGAGTTGAGGTTCGATCTGAGTCGATTCGAGCTCAGACAAGCTTGAACTTGGCTCGAATCGAGCCGAGTCGAGCGAGTTAACCGAGCTAACTCGGTTCGTGTACAGCTCTAGTTTGGATGCCTGTAATTGGAATGTATTGGAATTCTTTTGTATATTCACAGGAACTTGAATTTGATTAGCTAAACCAGTTTTAATATCCCAAATTAGTGTACATTAGTGATATTCGACAAAATGATTGTAACAAGCCCATTGAAATATATAATTTCACCAAAGTGAGGAAATTCCAAGCCTCGGGTGGCCACAAACGTAAGGAGATCACAAATGAGCTACTCACCAACGTTTTTAACCGTCCATTTAGATGATCAATGTTTGGACTGTACAGATCATTCTATTGGTGTGATTTTAGTGATGCAGCCGATAATTGGATTGTTTTGGGGGCATCATTAGCGTTCCTGGTGTACGGCAGATTAGCAGCCTAGTGATTCCTTTGTTACTTGTGCTACTCTCCTACCTTTAAAAAAGGGGGCAAAAAAGCCATTTCACTCCAATTACCTCCAATTCTAACGAAACAAAGGGATTTCACAACACGCCACTAAAGTGTGTTTTCATTTACCTCCGATTCCACAGCGCCAAACGCATGATTTTGGTGCATTTACCTTCTGTTACCTCCGATTACACCCAATTCCGGGGTACCAAACGGGGTGTTAGCTTGCTTGAGCTTGTTTGGAAATGAGGAATCTACGATGTGGACATGTATAACAGTAACAATTACCTTTTCCAGCACTATTGCACAGTGGATTTAAAAAAGGTGTGTTGTTTGGATAGCAAGTGAAAATCCCATATTCGTTAGACAACTATCACCTCCTATCTCGTTGCACTAGAGAATTGCCACCATGGATAAAGTATAAAGGCAATGATTACTCAGCGGAATCCATCATTTTATTTTCAATCCAAACAGCAAGACATGTAAAATCCCATGGATTCCTTGTATCCAAACAGGCCCAGGTTGATTGAAGGATTGATTGTGGGGGAAACAACCTTCTACTTTGCTTGGAGGATCTAAGAAGACAATTGGAAAAAAAAAAAGAGGAGACAAAAATGAAGAAGGAGAATAAAAAGTAAAAAAGAAAAGAAGTGGTTGAATTGAAGTCTTCACCGTCCATGTTTGTTGACTGCCTGTTTTCCAGTTTATGTCGCACCGGGTCGTGCATATTGGTTTTGGTTTACTTTTTCTCCCTTTCTATAATCATCGAGGATTTATTTTAGAGCTTGAAGATGATCATTTTGTTTTGTGAGATTTTATATGCTGTTGGTTTGAAATCTGGACATGGAGTAGTGCCTTTTGGGGTAAATTATGCATGTGGAATGTAGGTAGTGCAAGAAAGTTTTTCTTGATCCCTAGATTTTATCCTGGTTTGTTTCTTCCAAACTTTCTTCCAGGTTTATAGCATCCATTTTATCCGTCCATCAACTCTGTAGTCTGTACCATTCCCCAAAGCTTAGTTTCTTTTTTCTTTCAATTCTTTTGATTGTTAATGTAATGAATCCTGACCTTAATGTTCCACACTTGGGGGCATCATCGCTGGGGCAAACACCAGACTTAAAAGAAAAGAAACTTGGTTTCGCACTAGTTTACCCCAAAGTTATTGTAACCGGTTTTTGAGGTGAGGGTTTTGGCTTCTGCTCATGAGAGATTTGCTTGCATTGATTAGACTAATCGGATTCCGTCCAACATATCCTCCATTGTAGAATAAATGCCTCTTATCAACCTCAGTGCAGACTTCTTATACTTAGATATGACCGTCTGTGAACCATGACTGAAATTTGCAAGTTATGCCGAATTATGCTACATCTATTATCTCTTTCTAGCTTTTGTTGTTTATTAGCCCACAGGATGTTCAGTGTGGTAGATTCTTGCCAGCTCTGGGACATTTCGGTTTATGCATACATGTCATATGTGAATTATTCAAGTTAGGGGGGGGTTTGGTTCTTTTATGTTAATTCATTGAAGTTTCTCTGTTCAATACAGGGTTCAAGTGATATTGATCAGCTAGGAAAGATCTTTGCAGCCTTTGGGACTCCTAAGCCATCTCAATGGCCTGACATGGTTTACCTTCCTGATTATGTTGAATACCAATTTGTTCCTGCACCTCCACTGCGTTCACTGTTTCCTATGGCCAGTGATGATGCTTTAGATCTATTATCAAGGATGTTCGCATATGATCCAAAGTCAAGGATATCTGCACAACAGGCACTAGAGCATAGGTATGTAACCATTGTCCTTAAGATAATTGGAATGGTACTAGTGCTCTCTCTCTCTCTCTCTCTCTCTCTCTCTCTCTCTCTCTCTCTCTCTCTCTGAGTAGTACACATGACTCTTATATCGCTATATTTTAGGTATTTTTCATCTGTACCTGCACCGACAAAGCCAGCATTGCTTCCTAGGCCTCCCCCCAAAGGGGAATCACTCAATTCTCGGCCTGTGGATCTTAATTCACAGGAGGGTCCTATTGTATTATCTCCACCAAGGAAGTCGAGGAGAGTGACACTCCATCGCGAGGGATTCGAAGGAAATGCTCCTCAAATCGAGAAAGCTGATGAGCACATTAGCAGAATCCGGCAAACAGGTGAGACGGCTGCAAGTCAGAACAGACATATGCCAATGTCAGTGGACTTGGCTGATGTTTTCGGAACAAGACCTCCACCTAGACCAACACTTAACAGGTATTGATATGCATTTGGAATGGAATGTAGTTTATATCATATGCATGCAACTATACATGCACATATGCATGATGTAACATGATACAGTCACTGAGTGAAAAAAGAAAAGACTGGCCTGTTTTAGTGCCGTACATTGGTGTCGTTGATATGCAAACAAAGCAGAATGTCATGCGGTGGACCCCCCTGTCCGACACCATTGTAGACCATCTAATACTTTTTCCCTCTTGGATCAGTCCAATTATATATAATTTCCCATGAACCTTCACACACCCACTCATGTGTGCATTGTAATGTGTTTGATGTACACACTCATTGATGGGCACCTCTTGGTCCAGCTAAAACCTAAAACTGGACCGACCAAAAGATCCAAACTGTCTGATCAATCATCCAGTTCAGTGGATCTTGCTTTCTGTCCACAATG
Organism: Magnolia sinica; assembly: GCF_029962835.1. Lineage (NCBI taxonomy): Eukaryota > Viridiplantae > Streptophyta > Magnoliopsida > Magnoliales > Magnoliaceae > Magnolia > Magnolia sinica. The sequence goes on along the minus strand of NC_080586.1, from coordinate 68,151,163 downwards.
GGTGATCCAGACTGTCCATGATGGGCTGTTTTTAGTGAGCCATAGACCGAGCCTCCACTGATCTAAGTGTCCATTCAATTGAGTTTGCTGTGGACCATTGCCTATAACTCTGTTGTACATCCAATTGCAAATAGTGTACTTTGGAGGTGCATATTTTAGATGCCTAAGATCATTCAGTTGGTCTGAGTTGGGGCCAATGGCCGATCTAAGAGGTGACGCATCGATTGGACTTCTGGGGATTGATGAGCATGTAAACCAATTGCATTGAGTTAAAGATAAGTCTCGTTATCATGCAATTAAATGTTAACACTAAGATCAAATCTGCGTGTAGGGCCTGGGGTTGGCCTCAGCCCGGATTATGAACTGTTTCGGGCCGGTCCTATTCAAAAATTTCATTTTGACTGGACCGAGCCCGGCCCATTGACTGCCCTATCTGAGTGTGTGTGCACGCACAAGAAAACACACACTATGGGTGGACTCTAATCACAGAACTATTGTTTTTATTTGAATGCCTTTTATCTCCTTACTGGTTAAATGTACATGTGCTTGTTCATGACTTTTTTAAACAATTAAAGAAAAAACAAAAAAAGAAAGATTTCTTTGCTTTTATGTGGATGAGCTCTTTTTGCAGTGGCATTATTGTTTAAATCTTGATGATTTGATTTCATACATAACTCCTCAATCTGATGGCTCTCTTTAGTCATAGAATTCCATTGCATCAATGAAGCTTGGTCACATAGGCACAGGCATATCGGTGCAAGCACATGAGACTTACTAATCATCAAACCAACCCCCCCCCCCCCCCCCAACACACACACACACAAACGAAAAGAAAGAACACATATTTTCAATCCTCACATTCTAAAAAAAAAAAAAAAAAGAATTTTATGAATGATTTTTGAGATTATTCCCCCCAAAAAAAAGGCCGTTATAGGGCTGTATCGGCTGATTCGGCCTGTAACATATCGGCCAGCAAGCAAGTCGATAGGTTGGCTCATACCATTACTTAATACCTTGTTATCTGTAGCATACCTTTCTTGGGCTGATTGGATAATCTGATTCCATCCCTAAGTTGGGAGTTCTTTTTATGGCCTGCCATTGTCCAACAAATAGATGGGATGGTTAGGACTGTCTGATAGAAGTGACTCTTTAGAAACAAAACTGATCCATGATGATCCTCAACAAATAAGTGACTCAATCCTTACGTTAGAGTCATCAATAGGGTATAGGCTCCAATGTTTTTTTGTATCTTCTAGTAATGGATGGATGGTAGACAGTATTGCCATAGTTAGTTGAAGGTAGTCTGTTATTTTGATGGTCGTATTTTTTCCCTTCGTTTCAATAAAATTTTGAGCCCCAAAAAGAAGAAGAAGAAGAAGAAGAAGAAGGCTTAAATTGTTGGCTGAACCTATTTTATATAAATGATCTTGACTGTCCAATTCATAAGCTATTGCTTGGATGGTTAGAATAATCTGTTAGTGTCATTTTTCCTGGTAGTCCATGTAATGTATGCTGAAATCACCATTAGTTTTGTATGCATGTGTGATTACAATTGCTCTGTTTTCATAGTTCATTATTATAAGGGGTACTTTGTGTATTTGTGCGTACCCTTGTGTTTGTGTACATGTGCGATGGCAATTGCTCTTATATATTTGTTTTTGTAGTTCATTAATATAAGGTTAATTTGCGTGTGTATTTGTGCGTGTGCATGCCCATGCTTGTGTGCTTCTGTCTGTGTTTGTGCATAGTTGATAGCAATTGATGTTATAGTTCATTATTACAAGGGGTACCTTGTGTGTGTATGTATGCGTGCGCGTGCCAATACAGGCGGGTGGATGTGGGCGTGGGTGAGTGAAAATATGTTCTGACTTTTACTACGACAGCGCTACTGTTACCAACAATTGCCCAACAAAAGTGAATTTCACAGCTCATCATGCTGTGTAATTTAACACAATCCATATATGTATGACTGGGGCATTAATTAGACTCAGGACATCGTGATGTTAATGACTAGAGATGTTGGTTGCTGAATGTGGTTTTTTGGGCTCAACTAGCTTTACGAACTTCCAATCTAAATTAACCAAGATGCACAATTGTGTTGAATTGCCAACATTCTATTCTGTGAAGAGGAATAATGAATTAATGATGGTTCCTTGTATTCGTAATGAAGCAGCAGCCCTCAAATTGCAATGATTTTACGTTCAAGATGTACTTGAAAAGAAGTCAACTGCAATTTGGGTCCTGGTGGTATATGAAGGTCAAGGAAATTACAATCTGCTTATCTCTACTCCATCACAATTCACTAGTGCATCCAAACGCACCCAAAATGGGGGAAGAAAAGTCTATGCTTATATAGAGAGTGGGGATGTTTATGTGTGTGTGTGTGTGTGTGTGTGTGTGCGTGTGTGTGTATTTCCAGCTATCAGTCCCAAGGAAATGTGAATGTTGTCTTTAGCATGAATTCCTAGTTGCAATAGCATCCTACCTTTACTGGAAGTTGTATGCATCAAAGATGAAAGGTCTAATGGTCTTTGATTTTCTTTGCAGTGCTGACCGGTCACATTTGAAGAGAAAACTTGAATTGGATCTTGAAGTCGATCCCCAATGAAAATAACCTACCTCATGCACCTTCACAGCGACCGTGTAGTTGTGATAAAAGGGTTGTATTGTGGATTTCACAGTCATTAATGCCGAACTTGGTGGTTCATTTTTCATCTGATTTCGGCTTCCAGGCATTTTTCTTTATCTGCATCCTGGTTTCGGGAAATTTTATGGCAGTGATGGAAATTGCTAGCCTTAGTGCGGCGAAATATATGTATGTGCTTGAAACGGTGTTTTCCAATTAATCTGGCGTGATTTTATGAGAATGCTGAGAATGAGTTGGGAGTAATTAACTGTGCATTTTATTTTTTCCCCCCAAGAGGAGATCTGTACACTATGCATAAAGTCAAAGCTGTTCTGATTTTCCTACTTCTGACTTTTATTTCCATGTAATGCCCCGTTGAATGTGAAATTTAAACAATTCATATATATTGCGTCATTTAGTTCATCTTGATTATCACTTGATTTTTCATTTTGATAGGTAAATAGCAGTTTCTTCATGAAATATGCATGCTCGGCTAGTCTCTACATAGGGTGCATATGATCATTAATTTGAACATCCTAGTGGTCCACCCCTTTCTGGAAGGGCCAGGTATCATAGACTTGCTAACTTGTGAGTACCCTCACCTGTGCCGCACATGCGCAGCATCCCTACTGTACTCACTCGATCTAACTCCCACTTGCACCACCCAGGTACTAGAACCTGTGACTTTGTGAGAATGCGAAGAAAATGCAAGAGAGTGAATGGGAAGCTTTGTAGTTGTATGGCACTGAGTATGGAGAGAAACTACAATTTGAAGAGTGGAGCCCAAATAAGGGAACTCTCCTTTGTTTAGGCTAGTGCTTTAAGTAGCGAATAGCATGGCGTATAGCATAAGCTACATGCTACTTTTAGATTTTTAATCAAGGTTGCGTTTGGTTGACTAATTCCATGATATTCACCAAATTAGACTGATTAATATTGAAATTTAAACCATGATTCACATTCTAGTATTGTTGCAGCTTAAGTTGGTATTGGTGTGTGCTGTAGTCTGAAAATTAGGCTAGCTTGGTAACCAGGGCACCATTTGTTAAATAAAATAATAATAATAATAATAAAGATGGAAGAAAGTTTGCTTGTATGTGCCCATTTGGTCAACATGACCTGTGCAATGGTGCTGTGCATGGGGCTGGGGTTGGGTCAGGTTAGCACGTGCCGAGTTACCAAATGGGCCACAAATATTGGGTCGAACACAACCTGTAACCCATTAGCTCATCACTTCGACTTGACCCACTTTAAAAAAATTAGCAAGTCCAATGCAGACAGCTCAAATGATCTTGCATGACTCAAGTCACTTTTAAGTACGGAGCTCAAGGTGCCAGTCTGATCAAATTAGTGAATATGGGTCTGTGTGCGCGCGCACACAGACACCAGAGATGCGAGCACTTTAAGTTATAGTGCTAGTTGCATCTGTCACTTGGAGAGTCCAGTTGAAAGATCTGGACTGTCCATTAAGCCCAGAGCACCTTTTATACACTGCTATGCCAAAAACAAACTGAATCAGATGATCAAATCCATCCTTCAGTTGTTCTTATTTTTTCTAATCCTCCTCTTTCCGTGGAACGGATGGGGTGGTTAGAATGCCTAACAAACGTGACTCTTAGGGCCTGTTTGGATACCACCAAAACGTTACTTTGTCTACTTACAGCAGTAGACACTGACTTATTTCAGATAAGTAAGTTTGGTTTATGATTAGTTATAAGTAACTTTACATAATCACTTCATTTTTTAAAAAAGCTTTTCTACTGTTTCATAAGTTGCTGAAGAGAGGCACTGGGAGAGACAAAAGAGAGGAGAAGCTGATAAGTATGGTATTTGCCAAACATACTCATTTTCTTAATAAGTAGAAACTAAGATAAGCAACTTGTGGAATAAGTAGCTTATCTTAAACACCTTACAATCCAAATGGGCCCCTAAGAGTCATAACCAATCTATATTGGGGCCCTGCAAATAAACTGATCAAATTGTTGATTGGACCTATTTTGTATAGACAATCTGGATTGTCCATATAAATGCTAATAGTCAGATTGTTATACCTATCTTCTATTTATTTTCATTCTCATATGAATCGGTTTGGGTGATCTAGCGATCCCATTAATAACCTATATGGGTGGGTCAGGTCGTGTTGGGTAGGGCCGTAGGGTGCAACCTGAACCGGACCCATGACTTACATGGACCACATTCCTGGCCTGAGCCTGAACCATTTACTTATTTCTAGCCCAAGGGTAACCGACAACCCCCACTGAATATCCTAATATTGAGGTGATGCCATTAACAAACAGAAGCCCGCCTGATTAAAAGACCAAATCTCGTATTCGTGCGACATTCTCTCCTAATCGGTGATTTTCTTTTTAGTTGGGCTGACAGTTCTCTGTCCCAGCTACTTTCAGAACCAAATCTCTACATATGCCAATTTGAAGCCTCGATGTCCATTAGCGAGTGGGAAAAGCCAGGTTGTCGGATCGGAAGCAGATTGCGTACTGAGTTAACTCAGTACGCTAAGGGTACTGAGTAAACTCCCCGGGGCCCACCGTCATATATGTATTTTATCCACTCCGTCCATCTATTTTACCAGATGATTTTAGTGGTTGAATCCAAAAATGAAGCATATCCAAAACTCAAGTGGATCACACTACAGGAAACAGTGTGAATTGAACGTCTACCATTGAATAATTCTTGAGGGCCACATAAGTTTTGGATCAAGCTGATATTTGTATTTTCCCTTCATCCATGTCTATGTGATCTTATGAACAGGTTGAATGATAAATAAACATCACTGTGGGCCGTACCAAGGTTTTGATTGTGGAAATCACTATTATTCCCATTGTTTCCTGTGGTGTGGTCTACTTGAGCTTTGGAAATACTTCAAGTTTCGACTCAACCCCTAAAAGGATTACAGTGTGGATAAGTCAAATACATTCACACAGGGCCCAACTGAGTTTACTCAGTTCGCAATCTGATTTCTGCTTGATCATCATGTGGTCCAATGGATTATCAGAGAAGATTGCTGAAGTACAACAACTGACCGCGTGACCCATCTGACGGCCAGAATGGCCTGATTTTTGAGCCAATCACATGCATGGAGAGGCTGACTTGATGAACAGCCTGGATCTGTTATGCCAGTATGCCACATTCTACATTGCATTATGATATGTGTCATGAATAGCCTGAGCAGGATTCTCAGACTGCCTATGATGCACGGTTCGGTTCGCTACATTGTCATGTGTGGCCAGAGCCTTAGATGGGGCCTACTAAATTGAGTGATGGACTGCAGCTTTGGAACATTCATATCAGTAATAAATGGCCCTGTTTAGGTATTGATTAACTAAATTAAGCCAACCAAGAAAGTCACTGCGGGCCCATTAGGATAGCACTAAATAAAGTTAATTTTTCCACTTACAACAGCAGATAAGTAACTTACTTCAGATAAGTTTGATTTATTATAAGTAACTTTTTTACTTAAAATTACTTATTCACTCATTACTTTTCCTAAGTTGCTGAAAAAAGGCATGGGAGAGACGAAAGAGAGGAGAAGCTGATGAGTATGTTGTTTACTAAACGTACTTATTTTTTTAATAAGTAGAAAATAAGATAAGCTACTTGAGGCATAAGTAGCTTATCTTAAGTAACTTACAAGCCAAATGCCCCCCTAAGGGCCCGTTTGGATACCACCTAGTAAGTTACTTTTTTAACTTACAATAGTAGATAAGTGACTTATTTCAGATAAGTAAGTTAGGTTTATGATTAGTTAGTTTGGTTTATGATTAGTTATAAGTAATATTTTTACTTAAAAGTACTTGATCACTTTAGTTAAATTTTTTTAAAGCTTTCTTACTGTTCATAAGCTGCTGAAGAGAGGAATCAAGAGAGACAAAAGAGATGAGAAGCTGATAAGTATGTTGTTTGCTAAACACACTTATCTTCTTAATAAGTAGAAACTAAGATAAATTACTTGTAGAATAAGCAGCTTATCTTAAGCATTTTATGATCCAAATGCCCCCTAAGAATAAGAAAGAGGAATCTCATAGAAATACCGTGCAATATCAGGAATTTTATTAGAAAATTTTAAGTGTGCAAGTCATAGGGACTTTTATTATTATTATTATTAAAGATTGGATGCAGCCCAACTTGATGGGTGGGGTTAGGATTTTCTACAGCCCAACTGTAGGCAATTCCTTCCAAGATTTTCTACAGCTCACTGTAGAATTGTGACGGCTCATAGTGCTCGAGTTTGGCACTCACATGCTACTATTTAGACCATCTAAGTTGTGGGTCATATTGTGGATGAAGATATCTTCGAGATCCAATTGATCAAGCAATTCTAACCCTTCAATTAATGGCCACTGAATGAATGGTTAAAAGTGAAATAGTGAGTGGTCCAAGTTGGCAAAATCAAATGATTACTATTATCTTCTCAATGTAATTTTTGGGCCTTGCTTCTTCTATAGTGGTTTGGCGGTTAGGTGACATGCAACTGCATTGTGTAGATGGGTGAAGACAAAACCACTCTTATGGTGCTAAATTAACATAGGAGCCTAATAACCCATATTTGAATTATGTTATGTTTGGATAAAGATTCACTTGCCCGGTATCCATGTCTCCTTTTCTCTTGGTGCCTGTTTGGCTTGGAAGTTTTCTGTAGTAAACGGATACTTTCTGCTGTCATTGTGTTCACCTTTTATGGAAAAAATTATCAAAGAAAATGATTTTTGTTACTTTCTTCTTCCTTTCTTGAGGTGCGTGCTGGGTCCACGTAGGGTAATCCTATGTGCTGGTTCGTGTCGGAAAAAGCTTTGTGGAGCCTCACTATGATATGTCTGTATCCTCCATTTTTTAAAAAGATCTTTTTATAGCAAGAGTCCAAAAAGTAGACATCCAAATCTCAAGCGTATCACACCGGGAAACAATATTGATTCAATGTTCACCATTAAGAACTTCTTAGGGCTACAGAAGTTCTAATATCAAGTTGATATTTGTGTTTTCTATCCATCCAGGTCTTTGTGACCTTATCAAAAGGTTGGATGGGAAATAAACATTACAGTGAGCCCTAAGAAGTTTTTAAGGGTGAGCGTTCAATCACCACTGTTTCCCATGGTGTGGTCCACGCTGATAATTGTGTTTTTTCCTTCATCCATATCTTTGTGACCTAATCAACAGGTTGGATGACAAATAAACATTACAGTGGGCCCTAAGAAATTTTTAATGGTGAACGTTCAATCACTACTGTTTCATGCGGTATGGTCTACCGGAGATTTGGATGTCTTATTTTTGGAATTATAGCCTAAAATGAGGCCGTAAAATGAATGGACAGAGTAACTAAGATACATCACAATGGGCCCACGGAGCTTTTCCAACACCAACTAGTACCAAGCTGGGTACCAGAGATGTCGCTACAGAAGACCAGTCCATAAGGTAAGGGCTTATATGGCAAGCTATTGAAGTGGGCCAGCCCCACAAGAAATTAATTTAATATTATTTTATATCGCCATGCAAGTTGAATAGCATTTTATTATCCATGGACAAGGGATCCCATTTGGCCAAGCTCCTAAAATTTGAATGAAAAACACTTTCTACTCTAACTTTGATGGTTGATACAAAGGCTGTTATTAATTACTTTTGTATACGTGGAATACAATTAATTTAAAATAAACCATCCAAAATATGGGGAGGTCGTCTAAGTCCAACTAGTTGGATTGTAAGTTGTAGTCCACCCAGTGGAAAACTTCCAGTTTATTGAGTGATATCCAACCTGTTCAAAAATTTCGCACCATCACAAAGATTACCTTGTGCAAAAATTAGCCACATTCACTCATTGAGCTAACCTCATTTGTATTTTGCTATTTATTAATGGATAGAAATTATTTTCTATGGGGTGGCATACCAGAAGAGTAGATGCGGCTGATTTTTGCATGAGATGATCTTTATAGTGGGACCACCTATTGGAAGGGTTGGATGTCATATGCACTCAATACATTGGAAGTTATCCGCTTGGTGGACCGGGACTTATGGGCCAATGGGTTGGACTAGAGTCCCCAGTCATGCGTACCGGTTTAGGTGCATCCATAATTTGATAATTTCAAAACACTTCCCCTCCTGCTTTTGACAATTGTAGACATTATCTCTTTAAATTCTTTACCATAAATATTGGATGCCACAAAAAGGTAATGGAATTGGGTACTAACCCAACAGACAAGGGCTGTGAGAGCGGACTAGGGTCCTTTTTCTCTTCGGCAATGAATACTTCTCAATCATTCCTCTTTTTTTTTTCTTTATTATTATTATTATTATTATAATTTTTTCGGTATGCTGCTCCGCAAGCAAGGAGTGCCACACACAAGCGGTGCAAAAACAAAGCCACTGAATTGATGGTTAAAAATGAAATACTAAGTGGTTCCAGTTGGTAAAATCAAATGATTAGTATTATCTTCTCAATGTAATGCTTGGCCCCTTGCTTCTTCCATAGTAGTTTGGCAGTTAGGTCAGCTTGGATTGACATGCAACTGCATTGTGTATATGGTTGAAGACAACACTACTTTTACAGTGCTAAATTTTTTTAAATTTTTATTTTTATTACACAGGTACACACACCACCACACACTTACGCCGTAGTGGATTTTCACCACCTATGGGTACTCGAACCCTCAACCAGGTGTTGAAACTCCTGAGGGTCTACGTAGGGACCCTTTTATAGTGCTAAATTAACATGGGAGTCTAGCCCATATTTGAATTATGTTATGTTTGGATAAAGATTCACTTTTCCGGTATCCATATCTCCTTTTCTCTTGGTGACTGTCTGGTTTTGAAGTTTTCTTTAGTAAAATGATACTTTCTCCTGTCCTAGAGTTCAAAGAAAATGATTTTTGTCACTTTCTTCTACGTTTCTTGAGGCGCGTGCTAGGTCCATGTAGTGTAATTGAAAGGCTTTGGGTGGGTGAAGGACTCATATCGGTACTGATCCCTCCGATGTACTGTGTTGGTGATGGAAAAAGCTTTGTGGGGCCTCACTATGGTATATGTCTTTATTCATGCTGTCCATCAATTTTTTTTCCTATCAATTTATAGCATTAGCTTGAGAATGAGATACCATAGGAAACATTATTGATTAAATGTTCACTATTAAAAACTGATTGGGGCCACAAAAGTTTTGAATCAAGCTTTTGTTTTCCCTCCATCTGGGTCTTTGTGACCTTATGAAAAGGTTGGATGGGAAATAAACATTACAGTGGGCCCTAAGAAGTTTTTAAGGGTGGGCGTTCAATCACCACTGTTTCCCAAAGCGTGGTCCATGCTGGTGTATTTGTTTTCTTTGTCTTTGTGACCTAATCAACATGTTAGATGGTGAATAAACATTATAGTGGGCCCCAGGGAATTTTTAATGGTGGGTGTTCAATCACCACTGCTTCGTGTGGTATGGTTCACCTGAGATTTTTGATCTGTCTCAATTTTAGAATTATGGCCTAAAATAAGCTCATAAAATTAATGAACAGCTTAGATAAGACACATACATTATGATGGGGCTCACAAAGCTTTTCCAACACTGACGAGTACCAAGTTGGGTGCAGGAGAGGTCACCACCGAAGCCCAGTCCATAGGGTAAGGGCTTTTATGGCAAGCTATTGAGGTGGGCATGCTCCACAAGAAATTAATTTAATATTATTTTACATTGCCATGCAAGTTGAATAACGTTTATTTATCCATGGACAAGGGCTCCATTTGGCCAAGCTCCTAAAAATTTAATGAAAAACACCTTCCACTCTAGCTTTGATGGTTGATTCAGAGGCCGTTATTAATTACTTTTGTAGACGATGAATACAATTAATTTAAAATAAACCATCTAAATTATGGGGAGGTACCCAACCTCTTCAACAATTTCGCACCATCACAAAGATTACCTTATGCAAAAATTAGCTACATCCACTCATTGAGTGGACCTCATTTGTATTTTGTTATTTATTAATGGATAGGAATTGTTTTCTATGAAGTGGCCTACTAGAAGAGTAGATGGTTCAGATTTTTTTGCATGAGATGATCCTTGTGGTGGGACCACCTACTGTAGGGTTGGATGTCATATGTACTTAATACATTGGAAGTTATCTGCTAGAGTCCTTAATTACGGGTACTGGTTTAGGTGCATCCATAATTTGATAATTTTAAACACTTACTGTCCTGCTTTTGGCAATTGTAGACATTGCCTCTCTAAATTTGGACTCTTATTAAGCAACTCCCCTTTGGTTAAAGATGTCAAACCAATTGCATCATATGCATGTGATGTACTATTATCTATAAGTGATATCTAACTTGGTAGAATCTGGATCATTTGCTTGCTACAAATAAATATTTCTTATTTTTCTTTGTTGTGATTAAAAGTGGATTGGATGGTGTATCAGACACCACCCACCTAGAGTGGATATGTGTCCATTGAAGCCGAGTGTGTGGGTGGGTGTCTGACGAAGCCGAGCTGACGCTCTTCGAGCTAGCACCAATGGTTTAAAGGAGATCAAAGTTATATGCCCCACAATGATGTATTTATTATATCCACACCATTCATCCATTTGGTGAGACCATTTTAGAGTATGATTCCAAAAATTATTTATATCCAAATCTCAAGTGGACAACACCACAAATAGTAGTGGGGACAATGATTCTCACCGTTGAAACATTCATAGGCTCTACCATAATGTTTATTTTCCATCCAATCTGCTCCTAAGGTCACAAATAATGGATTGATTCAAAACTTCTGTGACCCCAAAAGGGTTTCAATGGTAGACGTTCGATCCCCCGTTGCTTTTTGCAGTGTGGTCCACTTGATCTTTAGATCTATCTTATTTTCCAGCTTAAGCATTACAACTAGCACCCCAAATGGAAAGATTATTAGGACGCATTTAGCCCTATGGTATTAGATGGGATTAGGTGGGATGGAATTGCATTTGGTTGTGTGCCAATTCCACTCAATGTTTGGGAAGCCTGGAAAAGCTTCGAATTAGATTAGATGGAATTGCATTGGGTCTTGTGCCAATTCCACTCAATTTAGTAAGTTGTGTAGGTCCCACTATGATGTGTGGGCTATATCCACACCGTCCACCCATTTTTCGAGATCATTTTAGACCATGGGCCAAAAAATCAGGTACATCTAAAGCTTAAGTGGACCCCACCATAGAAAGTAGCAGGGATTGAATACCTACCGTTGAAAACTTTTTTGGGGCCACATAAGTTTTGAATTTACCTCATTTTTAAGCCCATGCCATGAAATGAGGTTACAAATAGATGAATAATTTGGATATAACACATACATGTTACTCTCGATAATTTTAAATGTTGGTAAGTATATCTATTCAACACACCACCGCATTACAAACATAGCCTGCAATTAAACTTATCCTAAGAGAGGACAATTGCTGCCACGTGTAATAATTATATTTTTTGTATCCCATCCCACCTAATATGACACATACCTTGCGACAGACCAATAAAATTTGTTGACATCAACACACCAGCAATGTCGCTGGTGTATGGTACGCCAGCCGATCAACTTTCAATGTGATTAGTCTACGTCTCAATAACGTGGTCAAACTGCTGTATTAAATGCTAGCCTGCAATGATGTAGCCCAGTAACAATGCCTGGAACAAAAAGAAATTTGCCTACGGACAAGTTGAGGATCCAGACTTTGATGGCATCATGATGTCATCAAACTAGGTAAAATCTCACCATAAATATTGGACGGCACAAAAAGGCATTGGAAGGGGTATTATCCTCCTTGGATCAGTCCTAGACAAGGGCTTTGGTGGCATAACGATGTATTGGTTTTATCCGCACCATTCTGTCAATTTTATCATATCATTTTGAGGCATGAGCTCAAAAATGAAATAATTTCAAGAATCAAGTAGATCACACAGTGATAATTAAAAATATCATTGAAAACTTTTTAGAGATCTTATAAGTTCTGGATTAAGCTGATATTTGGGGTAACTTGATGGTTAGATGAATCTAAATTTAAGGGTTTATCAATTTTATGGTAGAGCAACCAAGCCACTTAGTTTACATATAATGTGGTATGGAAGGCTCACACATCTATAGTGCATCGCTCTTAAAAGATGTAAAATAATCAAAATTTCAAAGATAATGGTGCATAAAAAGGCATTAGCAACTATCAGGAACCAAAAGTTAAGTTATTTACTAGTTAGATGCATCATCTCCCATATGAGAGTTACTTTTACTCATAAGTAGCTTTCAAGTACAATCTTTTGAATCTCAAACACCTTAATCCATGGCTCAAGTGATAGACACTAGTGAAAGATAGCTTGTTTCAACAAAGAGGTTTTAGTATGGATTCCCTAGTGGGGGTGGCTAACAGTAGAGTGTGAACTAACAGTGGGTGTACTAACAAGCTAACTTCAGCCGGTGACTACCAATCAATTAAGGGTTTGTTTGAATTTTTACTACACTATTGCTTGATTTGACAAACAACTTTTTAGATACAAAAATCGAGAAGATTATAAAATATTTATGGGTCTCACCATGATGCGTATTGCTTATCCACACCCTTTATCAATTATGCCAGTTGAATTTATGGCATGAGCCAAAAATTGAGGAATATCCGCATTATGGGAAAAAGAAAATCGAATACTCACCGTTAAAAACCTCTTGGAGCCACTATTTCTTTTGGTGTGGGTCACATAAGTGTTGGATTTGTTTCATTTTTTGGATCATGCCTCAAAATATTGTGATAAAACGGATGAACAGAATGAATATATAAGACACATAACATTGAGGTCCGCAAATTTAAATTAACTCTTTTAAATCGGTTTCTAAGGTAGAAATTTGTTTGATTATCAAAGTAATGAATTGGTAATAATTATTCATTTACAGAGAAAATTACGTAAGCTTTAAAAAATCAAATAGGCCATAAGAGCATGTGACATCCAACCCCTTAAATAGTTTGTCCTCAATCATTAAGATGTCTAGTTTAAAAATCAGCTAAATTTACTTGTTGGGCAAACCATGACATAAGAAACAATTTCTAGCCATCAATAAATTATCAATAGTAAATATTAGCCTGATTCAAAACTTCTATTGTCCCACGAATATTTAAATTGTGGACGTTCAATCCTCACATTTTCGGCCTACTTGAGTCTTGGATCCGATTCATCTTTAATCCATGTCTTAAAAGAGCTTAAAAAATGAATGGATGAAGTGAATTTCTCACAAACATCACGGTGGGTCCACCTAAGTTTAGGTTGCAAGAACTCGACGCGAAAGACTTTCGCGGTAAATCCACGTCCGGAATACATATACCCTTTCACCGGTGCGGTACCCGATCCAAGACACAAAACTAAAAGCAGCTGAAAGCGCCAAACTCTCATGATGGCCCCCAGATATTAAGAACGTGGACCGCGAAAAGGTGGGCCCCAACGTTATGGTTGCTGCCTGCTGGCTTAGTTTCTATGGCCCACCGTAAATGGTAGGAAAGGAGCAGCTGATATGGCAGCTACGCCAACTAATCCGGTGATCCAGTCTTTTCTTCGTTGCACTACAATACACGGTATAATTATGGATTTTTGTGCTCAGGTCCAGCTAACCGGACTGGAATAGTACACGGCACCTATTTCACCCAGCCACGTAAAACACTCAGGCTCTGTCGGCCCACCATTTTCATATAGTAAATCCAATTCGTCCATCAGTTAGGAAATGTTATTTGAACGGTACGTATAAAATATTATGTATTAAAAAGCTCTTATGCGGGACACCAATGAGAAATATGTAAAACTACGGTTAAAATCTCTAATTTCACATAACGTGAACCCCATTGTAATGGGGTATTACCCTCTTATATTGGATCAATTCTGTGAATGTACAAGGGCTTTGATGGCATAATGATGTATTAGTTTTATCCCTATCATTAGTCAATTTTACTATATTATTTTAGGGCATGAGCTAAAAAATGAGATAATTTCAAGGATCAAGTAGACCACACAGTGGTAATTAAAAAATATCATTGAAAACTTTTTGAGATCGTATAAGTTCTGGATTAAGCTGATATTTAGGATATCTTGATGGTTAGATGAATCTAAATTTTAGGGTTTATCAAATTTATGGTAGAGCAACCATGCCACTTGGTTTACATATAACGGGGTATGGAAGGCTCACACATCGATAGCCCATTGCTCTTAAAAGATGTACAATAATCAAAATTTCAAAGATATTGGTGCATAAAAAGGCATTAGCACTCATTAGGAACCAAAAGTTAAGTTATTTACTAGTTAGATATATCATCTCCCATATAAGAGTTACTTTTACTCATAAGTAGCTTTCAAGTACAATCTTTTGAATCACAAACACCTTGATTCATGGCTCAAGTGATAGACGGAGTGAAAGATGCCTTATTTCAACACTGTCTTAGTATTGATTCTCTAGTGGGGGTGGCTAGCAGTGGAGTGTGAACTAAACATAGGTGTAATAACCAGCTAACAAAAGAAACAAAGACATTTGAATTACAAGTTATAATTCATTTAGCCGGTGATTACCAATCAATTAAGTGTGTGTTTGAATTTTTATGTAAATGGGTAATAATTATTTCATCGGCTATTTACAACACTATTGCTTGATTTGACCAACAACTTTTTAGACACAAAAATTGAGAAGACTATAAAATATTTGTGGGTCCCACCATGATGTGTATTGCTTATCCACATTGTTTATCCATTATGCTAGTTGAATTTATGACATGAGCCAAAAAATGAGGAATATCCACATAATGGGAAAAAGGAAATCGAACACTTATCGTTAAAAACCTCTTGGGGCCACTATTTCTTTTGGTGTGGGTTACTTGTGTGTTGGATTTGTTTCATTTTTTGGATCATGCCTCAAAATATTATGGTAAAACGGATGAACGGAATGAATATATAATACACATAACATTGAGGTCCACAAATTTAAACTAACTCTTTTAAATCGGTTTCTAAGATGGAAATTCGTTTAATTATTAAAGGGATGAAATGGTAATAATTATCCATTCATATGGGTAATTACATAAGCTTTAAAAAATCAAACAAGCCATAAGAGCACGTGACATCCAACCCCTTAAATAGTTTATCCTCAATCATTAACATATCTAGTTTAAAAATCAGCTAGATTTGCTTGTTGGGCAAACCATAACATAATAAACAATTTCTGGCCATTAATAAATTATCAATACTAAATGACTAATACGGTCCGATTGACAAGTGATTGTGGCTGATTATGATAATAGAGCCAACCTATTAAACAGGTTGGGTGTTGCACGCACATCATAGGTTGAAAGTTATACACGTGGACTATAGTTTATAATCAAACGAATTAAACTTAAGAGCTACTATTTAGTTATGACAATGCTCAACTAATCCAATTTCTAGCCTGTAAATTCAGTCGATTTAAATTTAGTCGAGGTTTTGGCACGACCCATTTCAAAGTCCCGCGTATCAAGCATCATAGGCAATCAGTGTATAAAGTAATGGTCCCCAGTAAGAGTACAGTCACACTCGAATTACGAGGCACTGATTAAAGGTCCTGCAACCACAACCGTACATCAATTGCGAGGCTGGAATGCAGCTGTACTCCATCATCACTGTCCCCAACGTCTCTCTGCTACTCCTTTCTCAGCCCTTATTTACCCATCCTCCCTTCTCCATTTTTAGTAGAGTCACAGCCTGAGAGAGAGATGCAATTCCAGCAGCAGCAGGTATCTTTGCTTCTCTTCTTTTTCCTCTGTCTGTAGGTTTTGCCGCTAACGGTCCTGTAGGGGATCTGTGGGGTCCACCATGATGTTTGTGTTTTATCCATGCCGTCCGTTCATTTTGACAAATCATTCTGTGAGTGGACAACGCCCTGTAGGGTCCACCCTGATATTTTTCGTATATCCAAGCCGTTCATCCGTTTTTAGAAACAATGTAAGTGCGTGATCCCAAAAATTAGGGAGATCCAAATCTTATGTGGACCACACCACAGGAAACAGTGTTGATTGAACTCCCACCGTCAAAAACTTTCTGGGGCACACCTTAGTGTTTATTTGCCATCCGACCCGTTGATAAGGTCAACGAGAACTGGATGGAAGGAAAATACAAAGATCGGTTTGATCAAAAATTTTCGTGGCCCCCAAAAAGTTTTTAATGGTCATTCACCATTGTTTCCAGTGGTGTGGTCCACCTGAGATTTGGATCTGATTAAGTTTTGGGATATCGTCCTAAAATGAGCTGGAAAAACGGATGGACGGCGTGGGTATATCAATATGCTTCCTATCGTTTTAGGCGATGAGCCTAAAAATAGGCAGATCAGATACTCATGCGGACACCACCACCGCTGATTAAGTTCTGTGGGTCTGAGCATGAGGTATGTGTTATATCCAAACCGTCCATCCATTTGGAGAGCTCGTCTTAAGGCTTGAGAAGAAAAATAAGACAGATCTAACTATCAAGTGGACCACACTGCAAAAAGAAGTGGGGATTGAACGTCTACTATTGAAACCCTTTTTGGGGTCACAAAAGTTTTGGATCAATATGAAATTTGTTTTTCCTCTTCATTCAGGTCTTTGTGACCTTATGAACAGATTGGATGGAAAATAGACGTTATGGTGGGCCCTACGAATTTTTTAACGGTGAAAATCATTATCTCTGCTGCTATTTTTGGTGTGTTTCAGATGATCTTTGCATATCATTCATTTTTTGCATAATGCTCTAAAATGATCTCTAAAAATAGATGAACGGTGTAGATATAATAAATTCATCACTGTGGGGCCCATGTAACTTTGATCTCCTTTGATCCGTTCGCACAACTCGGAGCTCGAGGACCGTCAGTGCTCGTCTTCGCACGACACTATATAGCTGGTGTGTGGTACACCAGCCAATCCACTTCCGCTGATGTTTATGTTTTCCCTTCATCCAGGTCCACCTGACCTTACGGGCAGGTTGGATTGCAAATAAGCATAACGGTGGGCCCTAGGAAAGTTTCAACGGTGGTGGGTCATTGTTACCACTGCTTCCTATGGTGTGGTCCATTAGACCCTTCGATCTGCCTCCTTTTTTGGCTCATGCTCTAAAACGATCTGCCCAAATTGATGGACGGCTTGGATAAAACATATAGATCACAGTGGGCCCCACGGAGCCCCTGACCGTACCGTCGTCTTTAAGGATATGACTCACCGCGATGTATGTATTATGGAAGCGGATAATTACCTATGCCTGTGAGAAGCTGTATGGGGTCTACACTGATGCCAGTGACAAATCCCCTCCGTCCTTCACTTTTTCAAGTCTAAAGTATGAAGGGAGTCTAAAAATCAGGCAGATCCAACACTCATGAGGGCCATACCACACAAAATGGCAGGGATTGAACGCCCACCATTGGAAACTTTGTAGGTTCCACAGAAGTTTTGTATCATGATGATATTTATACCTACAGTTTATCTTGATTAGTAGTAACCCTCTGAACGGTTTGGATGGTATATAAACATCATTGTCAGCTCTAGAAAGGTTTCAAAGGTGGACGTTTCCGTGCCCGCTGTCTAGTTTGTTGGATCTTCCTGATTTTTAGATTCATGTCCTACTGTGGTCTTGTAAAACTGATGGACGGAGTGGATTTGTCATGGGCATCTATGTGGGGCCCCAGAGAGCTTTGGGGTGGGCTGTAGGCAATCCGGACCTATTGGTGTATTTTCATAATCATTTTGAAAGAATGTGGGTCCCGGTTAATGGGAACATGGGATGCTAACCGGGCCATACCGCAGGTCACTGTGGCTATTGACCATTAAAAACTTAGGTAGACCACACCACAAGAAACAATGGTGATTGACAGGTTGGATGGCAAATAAACATTCTGGTGTCCCTCGAGAAGTTTGTAATGGTGGCTATTCAATTACCACTGTTTCCTCTAGCGTGGTCCACCTAAGATTTGGATCTACTTCATTTTTTATATCATGTCCTAAAATTAGCTGTGAAAATGGATGAACGGCATGGATGTAAAATACATACGTTAAGGTGACCCCCACACTCAGGGATCCACCCACTTACGTGAATATGGGGATCCACCGAAGCCACCCTTGACAGGGGCCCACTGGTGAACAGCTTAAGGTTATGGGCCTCACTTCCCCTCATGGTATTCTTTCTCATCAGTAATCAGTTCAAGCTCTGTTTCTTGTCTAAAGTTCCTTTTTTGGGGGGTAATTTTTATTGTCTCTCTTTGGTATTATTCATGATGCATGTGTTTGAGATACTGGTATAAATTCCCTCCCTCCCTCTGTCTCTCTCTGATTGGAGTGATCTTATATTTCTGGTTTTCCTGTTTTAGATAAAACACAAGAAACCCATTTGGAGGAAAGTGTCATTGCTTCAAAACATGGTGTAAAAGCCCTTCTGACCTGTTAATCTCTTTCCTTTACATTTTCTGGAACTTGGGTTTTCTTTCTTTACCTTTTTTCAGTCTACTTGTTTATCAATATGTTTTTTTTTTTTTTTTAAGATCAAGCCAAAGAAACCTCAGTGTCATTCCAGATAATCGGATAAAAGCTCCTCCCACCAGTAGGTTTGGAGTATCTTTTCAAAAACTTTTGTTAAATCTTTTTCCATCTTTGGTGATTGATCGATCTGAGTTATTTGGGTTTTGTTTCAGAGCAAACCCAAGAAACCCTTCCCTGGACAAATATCATTTCAAATCACATAGTATAAGGGGCATTTGTAACTGGAATCTAAATCCAGGCCAAAATACTGATGCTCTTGCATTTGGGGCAGTTATCCTTCCTCTCCAGAAGGTAGCTTGCAAAACTCAGGGATCTAAAATCATATGCAATAGTTGTAATTTGAGTGCAGGATATACCTTCTCCATGCCTCCAAATCCAGGTTGCCAAATGCAATTAATGGAATGAAAATATCAGGGATTTGAAATCATGGATTTGGATTGTCAGCACATGTCCAAATCCAAGTTGCCAAACGTCCTTCAAAGCTAACACAATCTATAATTTTCTCTCTTCCTCTCTCCAATGTATTTAATGGCGTAGTGTTTTGCCATATGGCCAGTCTTATGATTGTGATGATATGGGCCTTAATCTTGAAGGATTTAAAAAAAAAAAAGGAAAATAGGTATTGGCCCCTTGTTGGCCCATTATAGTCCCGTAATGGCTGTCACAGGCTCGTTAGGGGTATTTCCCCCCAAAGCGGGTGTTACGGTCCCGTATCACATAACGGGTGCCATCAATAACAGCCATAACAACCATTTTTATTACCATGCCTCTCTTTCTTTCTACGTTTCAGATCTACCCAATAAAAATGTCCTTTTCAAATAAAGGAGAACTCTCCAATTTTCTGGAAGATCGATCCTTTGAGCAGTTAAGTCCAATTAAACTTTTAATACATTTAGAACTTCCTCTTTGGCAAAGGCTACGGTGGGCCTGGGCCATGATAAAAATAGTTCATTTTCTTGGGAATTTTGCTCTAGACAATTAAAAAATAACGAGTGTGGGTGAAGATAGGGACTTATTCAATCTTGAGTTGAGTTCGTGTTGAATTGGTTCAACTTGCTTGAGTTAGGGGTAGGTTGTAAATATGCAAGTTCTGATAGAATGTTGGGCCCGTGCAACAATTGCTGTGCGGTGCATGGTGTCGGTGATTGTGTTCGATGTCACATATGTTAAAGATTCTGGCCATTGTGGGTGAAAGTAGGGACTTATTCAATCTTGAGTTGAGTTCGTATTGAATTGGTTCAACTTGCAACTTGCTTGAGTTAGGGGTAGGTTGTAAATATGCAAGTTCCGATAGAATGTTGGGCCCGTGCAACAATTGCCATGCAGTGCATGGTATCGGTGATTGTGTTGGACATATGTTAAAGATTCAGGCCATTCGTTGAGCAGGGTGCTTTTTAAGAGAGTTGACAGGCATGTTATTGAACTTTGATTTTTCAGTCTCAAAGATCATTGGTTGACATACGAGCAGTGCATGCATATCCTAACATCTATATATGCCTTGCATTATCTCAAGGAGCTTTTACTAGATACTTGTCAAGTTACAAAAGAATGCCACTAGTATTAAAAAATATGCTTTTTAAGAGAGTTGACAGGTATGTTATTGAACTTCGATTTTTCAGTCTCAAGGATCATTGGTTGACATACGAGCACTGCATGCATATCCTAACATCTATATATGCCTTGCATTATCTCAAGGAGCTTTTACTAGATACTTGTCAAGTTACAAAAGAATGCCACTAGTATTTAGAGTCCAAAACCATCCAAAATTCTTTGATTTCATGTAACACACTTTATGATTGTGTTTTTGGGTTGTTTGATTGTCCATGTGTAAAAGAAACCCTATACAACGTATTTGCAAGGTATCCTCTCTGATAAGTAAATTTTTGATGAGGATAAAAATGCCCTTAGTCTACTTTTCTCTAAAAAGTTATGCGAACTGAGTAATATGGTTCCACATGATACGTTTATAAAATCCAGCCCATTAAACAAGTACACTTCACTATGATGATCAAGTGGTCCAAATTTGGTTTTCTTTTAGGGTAAAATGTATCTTAGCCATTTCACCTTAAAAGAGCACCCATTTACACCATTTGGGGCCCTATAATTCTTGATTCCGCTTTTTCTTTAGGAAATGGAGTGAAAGGCATATTAGTTATTTTACTCTAAAAGAAGCATTGCTTTACACTATGCACTATTAGAGACATTCTTTGTCACATGTCTTTTAAAAGGTACGTTTTTGAAAATGATCAAAATGCCATTAACTATTTTTCTCTATAGGTTGTAAAAATTGAGCATTGTGGTGCGTGCTCACATGTTATGCATATGAATTCTAATCCGTTATAGGCACCACTATGTTGATCAAACAACCTAAATATCAGACTCATCCAATCATCTTATGGGACACAACTAAGAAACAATCTACCACACCTTATGAATCCACTTGATTATTAGGTCGTCCGATCATCTTGATGGTGTATACTCGTTGGATTGGTTAGATTTTATACTCACACACATTCTTGATCTTAGCCCTACAATTCTTGAGTCTATTTTTTTTTTTTCAAGAAATAACAATATGGTAACATTTTTTTTTTGGATAGATAGCAATATGGTAATGATATTATTGTCTAAAAAAATAGTGGTAAAGTTTTTTTTTTTTTTTTTTTTTTGAACTTAAGAATATTGAAGGCATTATTATTTGGTTACTTGAGAAACTATGCAACAAAGGTCAATTGTTACATATAGTTTGGCATGCGGTTTTTAGGATGGCCTACAATTCTTGAGTCCATTTTTTTTTTTTTCAAGAAATGACAATATGGTAACAATTGGTATTATTGTTTAAAAAAATAGCGGTAAAGATTATTTGTTTATTTATTTTTAAACTTAGAATATTGGAGGCATTATTTGGTTACTTGAGAAACTATGCAACAAATGTCAATCGTTACATATAGTTTGGCATGTGGTTGTTAGGATGGCCTCAGTATTCAGAATTCAAAATGTGCCTTTTGAAGGGTGAAATAATCAATCCACAAAATGATTGTGGTCTGATTTTTTGGTCGTTTAATCATCACAGAGGTTTGCTCATTATAGTTGAATTTAGAGGATTTTAGTTGGTGCACATAGTTGTCCAAGTCGTGCCCACAAAATAACTGGATCGGTCTGATTTTTTGGGTCATCTTATAATTTAGAGAAAAATAGTTAAGGTGTGTTTTGGTAGTTTTCAAAAATACATTTTCTAGAAGATACCGAAGAATGCATCTAATAGTGGAAAATTGAAATTGATGCTTCTACTTTTTTAGATGAAATTATTGAAATCCCTTATGGGCACTAAAAGAAGTGTAGTTAAGAATTATGGGGTGCAAATTTTGAAATTTACCTCGTCCAACATGTACACCCTACCATGATGGTAAAATCTTAAAATTAGGTCAATCCAATTACAAGGTGGGCCACACATGAATTCGGAGAATTTGGGTTAGTGTGCATTATTTTTTCGGTTGTCCCACCAAATGAGTAGTTTGAGCTAATTTTTGCCTCATTTGATCATCATGGTGGGGTTTACCCATTAAACGGGATGGATTCCATTAAACGGGATAGATTATGTACCCATTCTGTGGCTATATGATACTTTGTTCCACAACTTTTTAGAGAAAATAAGTTATGGATTTTTTTTTTTCCTTTTTTAAAATATACTTTTAAGAGGAAATGCGCTAAAGAATGCTTTGGAGGTACTTTATAATGGATGTGGATTGCGTGCAACAAGGTGTTATACATATCCTGTCTAGTGATGACGTGTCGCCAATGAAAAAGCGCCATGTGTGCGTGTCAGACGTGAGATCCATAGTGGAAAGTGCAAAATTGTCCTTTTGTGCGGGAGAAATTTTACTTTTCACTGTAGGTCCCATGTCTGACACGCGCACATGATGCTTTTTCATTGGCGGCACGTCATCATTACTGGACAGACGCAATCTTTGACTGTTTCTAAGCAAACAAATTTGAGAATAGTGAGCCCCTCGATGTGTGTATGAAAACCTAACCCATCCAATAGGGGGTAACCTACAAAATGATCAAATGACTTAGATTGGTTGGGCCCATTGAATGTTCGGTTGGGCTCACTTTTTGGGCCGTTTTGTTATCATGGTGGGGGCTTACCTGTTGGTATTTGGGCTTGATTTCATATATAGCATGTGGGCTCTACGTTTGAGAGGACATTTGAAATGGTCTTATAACATGTGGGCTTTACGCCTAATTTCTTCATAGCTCTTCGAATAAAAAATTTCCTTAGAAATTTTTGAAATGAAGGGAAAATCTAACCAAAAAATTAAAATTATTTAATGTAGATTTATTAATATTTTATTAATTATTTATCAACAAAATTTTATCGTGTTTAAATCTCGATAATTTTGCAATAAAAAGCAAAATTTAAATTTTGTTGATATTTTGAATATATCATGATAATATCATTTGGTGTAATTTTAATGAAATATTGTGAGATGTTTAAAATCTTTGCAATATTAGTTGGATGTGAATATCCTGCAACGGGGGTTACAGGAATCCCTTGTAATCTTTAACGTGACCAAATGAATAAGGGCTATGTGCGCTTGTCAGATGTGGGGCTTGTTTTCAAAATGGTGATTCTTCTGCGTTAAATTATGATTTGCCATTTTTACTGAAGGCCCTGCATCTAACAAGCACACATGGCGCTTTTTCATTGGGCCACGTCAGGGGTTACAGGAGTTCATATTAGTGACATCGAATGATATTAAATGTATTGAGAGAGGTACAAAAAGCATGAATTACCATTGGCAAATTCATTCCAAAGTTATTGAAAAAGTGTTATTTTGACCTTTAAAAGTCAAGATTTGCCAATCTTTTTTTTCGAAACTTTTGTATGAAAAAAATGCCCTTGGAGATGTCATCGGGAAAAACCTCAATGGAAAAAATTTAAAATATTTAGTGCGAATTAAAAGTAATTTTAGATTGTTAATTTTGAAATAAAAATGTGAAGTTTTAATTTTACAAGGACATTTTTGAAAACATCGCAATGATATTGTTTGGTGTAATTTTCATGAACTATTATGAGATTTTAAAATTTTGGTAATATTGTATGATATTAAGTAATATAAAAAACATATATCTTTAAGAGTCCTTGTAACCTCTAACGTGGTCGAATGAATAAGGGTCACATGTGCTTGTCAGATGTGGGGCTCACAGTAAAAATAGGAATATCCTTATATTAAGGGATGATTTTTCCTTTTACTAAAGGTTCAACATCAAACAAGCACATATGACGCTTTTTCATTGGGCCACGCCAGGGATTACAAGAGTCTGTATTAGTGATGTTAGTAGTAGAAAAACATGAACCACCATTAGCAAATGCATGTCAAAGTTATGAAAAAAGTGCTATTTTGACCTTTAGTAATATATATTAAATGTCAAAATAGTTAATATTTTTTTTCAAAACTTTTGTATGAGAAAAATGCTTTTGGAAATATTATAAGGAAAACCACGATGAAAATAAACTTTAAAATGCTAAATGCAAATTAGAAAATAATTATAAAATTTGAATAGATATTCATATGATGATAATTTAATATAGTTAATAATTTTTTTATTTTGTTTTTGTCATGATAATTTTGCAATAAAAGTGTGAAATATTAAATTGTGATTGAGGGAACTGACTATTTATTGGTTGTTCTTGATAGAGTCTGCAAGTAATTGTGATGCCATTTCTTGTTGATTATATTGAATGACTTTTAATTGTGGGTCCATTTCTTGTAGAACAAAGACACAAAACCCTTTTTTTTTTTTTTGAAAGATAACAACTTTATTGAAGACACAAAACCCTATGGAGGTGAAAAGATAAAAAACTGTATGGACTTTGGTCTCTCCGATTGATGTAGGATAATTAGCCACATGCTCTAAAAGCTCAAACTGTGTGGACTTTATCTCATAGCCGAAGCTCGAACTGTGGACTTTATTTCATAGCCGAGGTCCCATATCCCATGGGTTAGGACGTTGGCTGAACCCTCTTCGTGGGCCCCACTTCACATGGGCCCACCTCACACGAGCCGCCCGCCCCGAGTGTCCCTGCATCTCACAGGCTACCCCACTTGAGCCCGGTGTGAAAATACCCCTGGATTACCGACCCTCTTTTCTAATCTCTGCTCCCTTTCTCTTTCTATCCCCTCCTCGATGTGCATGCATGCTTGTGTGTACTCAAGTTCTTGGTATGCATGCTTGTATGCTGTGGTTTTTGGACTTTGCAGATTCAATTAGAGAAATTGGAGCAGTTCTGTATCACCAGCCATCCCAAATGATAATGGTTATTGGGGCATGCATGAAAGAGTTGCAGATTCAATTAGAGAAATTGGAGCAGTTCTGTACCACCAGCCCAAATGATAATGGTTATTGGGGCATGCATGAAAGAAAAGGATACCGACTCGGAAGGAATTACAAAGAGGCATCTTGGATGCGACTACACATTTTCTTGGATACGAACTGCAGGTTGTAGCTATGGTGTCTCTAGTACTTTGCACAATGCAGCTGCTACAAGAAGCAAGATTTGGAAGCGTGGTTCCTACACGAAAGATGTATGGAGAGCTCATCAAAAAAGTATGGATAGCTGGCTTCCTGTATGAATTGTACCACCTACATACAATGTGGCTAGAAGACAAGGGTAAGATTCTTTCTTTTGTATTTTTTAAGGCAGACAGTAACATCAATCCACATGCATGACATGTTCCTCAGTTCAAGCCGCCCATCAGGTGGATGCCACTAGTTAGATAGTGCGATCATCAGATGGGCCATGCAACTGCATCAAAATAGGGAAGTTGGTCAGTCAATCTCTACAGCCCATTTTCTAGTGCTTAGATGCCCAACTGATGCAGCCCATGTACAAGTTGTACTTTGGATCTTGCATGCATGCATATGTTGCCATAGCTGAAAGTTGAGTGGGACGTGGATTAGCTACTGAACCTGGCAGTAGCGAGACTCGCTACTGAAGTGATGTCACTACATTATGTGGGCCCCACCATGGTGTATGTGTTGTATCCACACCGTCCATGCATTTGGAGAGATCATTTTAGGGAATGATACAAAAAATAAGGTAGATCCAAAGCTCAAGAGGAACGCACCACAGAAAACAGTGGGGATTGAACGGCTGCCCTTAAAAATGTTTCGAGGCCACAAAAGTTTTCGATCAAGATGATATTTGTGTTTCCCTTATTCCATGTCTTGGTTAACTTATAAACAGGTTGGATGTCAAATAAACATCATGGTGGGCCCTATGGAGGTTTCAACGGTGGTGGGCGTCATTGCCCCACTGTTTTCTGTAGTGGGGTCCACTTGAACTTTGTATCTACCTCATTCTTTGGCTCATGCCATAAAATGTTCTCTCCAAATGGATGAATGGTGTGGATACAACACATACATCATGGTGGGTCCCACAGAACGTGGTGATGTCACTTCAGTAGCCAAACTCGCTACTGTCGCATTCAGTAGCTAATCTGCATCCAGTTGAGTGCTGGGTTTATATATAGATGATTTCTGTGCATAACTCATCCACCCGAAATTTTGTAGTAACTTGGCACAGGCAACGCCGTCCAACGATGTCTATGGAAGAAGGTAATCGAACAGGAATTGTTTTTGACAGTGTAGCCTGCCTGATGAATGGCCAAAAACATACATTGATTGACAGATGGTTGGTGCCTTGGTGGGGCCTGCCTGATGAATGGAGCATCCTGGTTTATGTCGCTGTGATCTTGTTGGCACGAACTTTTTATGTGTTCCCCTTCTCAGCTTGTAATGATAGTTGATCATTTCAATATTTCCTTGAGACGTTGAGCCAATTTGGTTTTTCCATGTCTGAAGAATGGGTGGTAGATCTAACATTAGAATTTAGATGGCTAGCTTGTCTAGTGCTGATCTCAACTGCTGTTGTTCGTTCCATGGATTTTGGAAATCTGTTTGATGGATAACTGTTGAAATGTTTTGAGATTTAGTACTAAAAAACTCTATGGACATTGTAGTTCAATGTATATCATTTTATGGCATGAGCTAAAAAATGAGGTAGA
The DNA here is from genome assembly GCF_029962835.1 of Magnolia sinica. Lineage (NCBI taxonomy): Eukaryota > Viridiplantae > Streptophyta > Magnoliopsida > Magnoliales > Magnoliaceae > Magnolia > Magnolia sinica. The sequence goes on along the minus strand of NC_080586.1, from coordinate 68,123,972 downwards.
TCCAAATATCAGGTATTCCACACGACAAGTAAGAGTGGTGATTGAATGCCCACCATTAAAAACTTCTTGGCTTCCAACAACAGTTTTTGGACCAAGCTGATATTTGTGGGCGTTTTGAATCTGCCTCATTTTTACTCTCATGCAGAGAAATGAGCTGGGAAAGTGGATAGACAGCGCTGATAAAACAAATATGTCATGGTGGAAGCCCACAGAGCCAGAGTCACCAGTTGAGTGCCACCTCTTAGGAAGGAATGTATTTTGAATGCCCCATGCAACTGAATTGATGGAACCAACCAAAATGTAATTCGGGAACATGACTAATTTTTCTCTTGATTAATGAAAATGTTCACAAGTCAATTAGCTTGTGCATCCAAACGCAGCCCAGGGTGTGGATGAGCAGAACTCTCTATGTGAGCAGAGAGTTCTCCACCAGGGTGTGGATGAGAAGAACTCTCTATGTGAGACACACATGGGTACTAATTAATAGTGCTTGGGGTAGTACCCAATCCCAACCAGATTTGCCCGCCTGACTCCCCACTAACGCTGCCAATATCGATGTGGCTACTTGATAGTGTTATGTGAGTCCACCATGATGTATGTGTTTTATCCACACCGTCCATCTATTTTTCCAAATAATTCTATGGCGTGAGACCAAAAACGAAATATATTCAAATCTCAAGTGGACCACGCCCAAAAACGAAATATATCCAAATCTCAAGTGGACCACGCCTTAAGAAAAACAATAGTGATTAAATGTACGTTAAAGACTTCTTAGTGCCCACTGTAACATTTATTTATCATCCAGCATGTTGATTATGTCATATCGATGAGGGGAAAACACAAATATCAGCTTCATCCAAAACTTTTGTGGTCCCCAAGAAGCTTTTAATGGTGGGCGTTGGATCACCACTGTTTCTGTGATGTGGTCCACATGAGGCTTGGATCTTCCTCAATTTTGGGATCAAGTCTTAAAATGAGATGGAAAAATGGATGGAAGGCATGGAAAAAACACATACATTACGATGGGCCCATGAAACTTCTCAGCACTGACCGGGGTCGCTACTGAATTCATCCGAAGCCGATTGCATCCTGCCCCTTCCTTGACAGCATGGGCTATATGGGCCCAAATTTATGTATGAATTTTATTCAGGCCATTCATCAATTTTTTCATATCATTTTGTGATATGAGCCCAAAAATGAGATAGACCCAAGACCCAAGTGGATCACACAATGGGGATTGAACGCCTACAGTTGAAAACTTCTTATGTGCCACATAAGTTTTTGGATGACGCTGACATTTGTGTTTTCCCTTCATCCACGTTAGTGTGGCTTCATGAACAGGCAAAAAAACATCACAGTGGGCCTTAGGAAGGTTTCAATGGTGGCTGTCAGAGTCACCATGCTTCCTTTGGCGTGGTCAACTTGAGCCTTGATTGCCTCATTATTTGGATCATACCTAAAGTGATATGGAAGAATGGATGAACGGCGTGGATGAAACCCATACATTACGGTGGATCCCACGGAGCCTATGGATTATCACCGTGATGTATGTGAAAGCTCATTTTAGGGCATGAGAAAAAAATGAATCAGATCCAAATCTCAAATAGGCTAGAGTGCAGAAACAATGGTAATTGACCATTAAAAATTTCTTGTGGGCCACAAAAGCTTTGGATCAAGATGATATTTGTGTGGTCTCTTCATCTTGGTCTTTATTACTTTATCAACAGGTCTCTTCATCCGGGGCAATCCATGAAGTTTTTAATGATAGAGATTCAATCATGACTAGGGCTTGTGGTGTGACCCACCTCATATTTGGGCTAACTTCATTTTTGGAACAATGCCTTAAAATGAGCTGTTAAAATGGTTGGACAATGTGGATTTAAGGCACATACATCACTGTGAGCCCCATAGTCAGGGGTCCCACCTAGCTCAAGCATCCGCTGAATCCACGACCTGGGATTTGCAAGAGTGATATTGGTGGGTGTTCAATGACCACCGTTTTCTAGTGTGGTCCACTAGAAATTAGGATGTGCTTTATTTTTGGACCCCATGCCTTAAAATGAACTGACAAAAGGAAATAATGGTTATATTTTCATTTCATAAAAATATAAATATTTTATAATATTAAACATCTCAAATAAGGGGTTGATTTAATGCATGTATTTGTCGGCAAAGTCCTTAAGTTATAAAAGGATTACCGAGATTGTTTGGATGCATGTATTTGCATGTAAAGGCTTTACATGCTATAAACAAATTACAACTTTTAGCTATAATATGAAACTTCTTTAAAAGCTATGTCTCAGATTACAAATAAAGTCTTTAGAACTAAAAATGCATTATACATAGTAGAATACAATGGTTAATATACACTCATGTTATGTGGGGCCCACTGTATTGTGTATGGTACATTCAATCTATCCATCATGTACTTCTCTTGATGCTCTCCTGTAGCTTGAAAAAAACAAATCGTCCATTATCAAATGGACCACACGAGGGAAGAATGGGATGTCCACCATTAAAAACTTACAGATTGCATTTGTGGCTCATTGTAATGGGTGTAAGACATCTAATCCATTTAGTGTGCATGCTTTAATGCCATCTTAAGGCCCTAAAAAAATCAAGTCCTTATGTGATTTTTGCATATTTTGGAAGGTTTGCTGTCCAAGCTCTAGGTATGAATATATACTTTATTCATTGTAAACACTTTATAAGCCAGCCAAATACACACTCTCTTCACATGTAAATAGATTATCACTTAAAAGCTAAACGGAATAACATATAAGCCGATAATACTTGAAACTCTTTTCAAGTGTTATGTGTTTATAACTAAAAAAATTATACGCATTCAAACAACCCTTAAAAGAGACATCAACAAATGTATTAAATTAATAGATTTCAAACATTTCAAACATTTGTTAATAAATTGATTGTTTTAGATTCAGTATTTAACTTTCAGATTTCATCATTTCTTTCAAACAATTACTAAACAAATTTTCAGAAAATTTAATAAACAGACCCGTATTATTATAAGAGGTTTTAACCTTAGGAATGGTCGACTTTAGATGTAAACACATGTTTGTGTAAAAGTGGGTTAGATGCCTCACGTTAGTGAATGTATTGGATCATATGATAATGGGATTTGAATAATATGGAAATGGAATTATCCCATTATGAAAATGGGATACTCAAAAATTAGGTTGATCCAACTACTAGGTGAGACACATTATAAAAAATAATAAATAACCACTAAAAAAAAATGAATGTGGGGGCATCCCATTTCATGGTTGGATCAACCTAATTTTTTGGAAATCCCATTTTTATGATGTGACAACATTGCTGGACAGGCAAGATATTAAACAAACACCATGGTGGGCCCACACGACAACCTGTTGGACGAACAACTAATGTTTGCATATAACTTTTTCAATATTTTACTTTCAGAGGAATTTTCTCCATTATATTGAGAAAAACGTCAAAATCCAGAAATCTGCTAAGAAATGGCCCAGAACGAGATATGTCAAGATCTGCATCAACAGTCCTCTAATCAGCCGATAGATTATCCGAACGGTATGATTTGGGCGAAGGTCCATCCCATCGGATGCGGATTGGCTGCGAAAGCTGGGTGGGGCCCACCATGATGTTTGTGAGAAATCCAGCCCGTCCATTAATTTTTCCAGGTCATCTTAGGAAATGGCCCAGAAATGAGGCAAGTAAAAAACTTATGTGGGCCGCACAACAGGAAATAGTGAGGATTGAAGGTCCACCATTGAAATATTCGCGTGGCCACGTAAGTTCTCGATCAGGCTAATATTTTAGCCTTTTCAGTTCATCCCAGTAGAAATGACCTTATGAACGGCATGGATGGCATATAAACATTACGATGGACCCTAGGGAGGTTTCAATGGTAGGCATTGCTCTATACAGTTTTTCCTATCGCCCTACTTGGGTTTTGGATCTGCCTATTTTTTTAGGTCCATGTCCTAAAATGATATCTGGAAAAACGGATGGACGGGCTGGATTTCTCACTAACATCACCGTAGGCCCCACCTAGCGTCCCATCGAGCAGGAAGTTCCGAAAGAGAGGCTTTGGCAGGCAATCCGCATCCTCGAACATATGCATGGGGCCACGGATGTATAATCCAGACCGTTTATCTGAGGATCCTCGGACGCATTGCATCCGGAGACATCTCACGACAGGAAAATACTAACCTTTCATCTAGTAGCCTTGAAATAAACGGTTTGGATGTTACGCACACACGCCATGAGCTTGATAACTAACTTTACACATTTGATTTTAGGGGAGTTATTTGATACTCTGGCTGTACGTATGAGCATGATACACATGCACTTTCAATTATACACGTGGCATATATTAGCTCAAATCAAAGCGACTAGATCGTGGAACTTAGAGTCCCGAATTGGAATTGGATTATTTGAACGGTCCTGACCTCTGATTTGTGGACAGTTGTTCGCTGAATTTTACAATTAGACATTTTTCTAGAATAATTTTTAACCGTCCAATAAATGTTCACTAATCAAATAGTCAGTTGACCCAATGACCGTAACTTTTGGTTCATGATACACCTATACTCGGACCTTAATTTGGATGGTTTAATATGAATTAATTATATGCCACGTGTGCAATTTTTAAGTGACTTCTAATTGCCTGCGTATTATTCATCACACTCTCTAGAGTATGATAATTTTTCTCTGCTCTTAGCACTCTGTAATTTCACGTGTATGAATGATCACGTCGATACTGTACGTTGAGTTTTCACATGCAGCCCTCTCTTTTCTGCCAACATGTCGTACCTGCAGCAAATCCGAGCCATGCAAAAGGTGGGCCCACTTATGAAGATCACATAGTATGAGATTCAGGTGATCTCATTGTTGCCTGCTGTTTTTGACAATGGGTGTGTGCTTGTGCTAGAATTGAAATTACGGCTTTAATTCATACCGAATAACAATGACCTGAGCACTCAGATAGGCAGACACGTGATGTTTGAACAAGATTTAAGGAGTTCGGTTGTCTATTCAACCACTCACTCAATATGTAAAATTAAATCAGACGATATTTAGAAACTGTGTTTCATCTTCTAATAATGAGTTAATTCTTTGCATTTCTATTAAATAATTTTTTAATACAGATAAAATGAAATGGAAAAAGAGATTCTTATAATTAGTTGTGAAGAACAGTTGCAAAACATATTTCTGATGGAGAAACTGAATTCAGTGCACGGTTGTAAACTTGAATTACAACAAAACATTACTAGCTATTTGATTAACACTATGGATTACACTGCAATACGTAAACAACGAATTGTAAGTAAAAGATTACACTAAGGGCGTGTTTGGCCAGACCGCTCCCATGGGATTTGGAGGGATGGAATGGAATTTAAGGTAATAATGGTGGTGTCAGTGTTTATCCCCTGATCCCATGGGTTTGGGATAGCCCATGGGATACACAACAGAGTGTTTGGACTATCATGAATGGATGGGTTTGCATCTCCATTGCTTCTCGTGGTGTGCCCCACTCACTGATGGATATCTGCCTCAAAATAGGTTTATGACTAAATGTAGGCTGGTGAAAATGATGAAGGGAGTGGATATCTCATTGATATCTCGGTGGGCCCCACATAGTGACGAAAACATGTATCTTGGGATTGGCAGGATCCGTCGGGGTTTACGAGGGTGCGGTGGATGAAATACATCCCCGCCATCCCAAACAGTAGACCGGATAGGATGACACAGGATAACCCTCCTAATCCTACCTAATTCCATCCCTCTTGGCTGTCCAAACACGCCCTAAGGAATGTAAATTACTTGATAGAGAAAATAAATGATTATACCATGCCATGTAATTTAACTGATAAATTAATAGGATAATTGAAAGATAAATTTAGTTTGTTTGAGTTGGTTTGAAGCGATTTTACTTGCTGTTTTGCTTTGCTATATACATCTTTGATTCAGCTATTTAGATTATTCTCACGTTCCAAAAGTTATCACAGCCGTTCAACAGTACTATCTTCTAGATGCTTCTTCTCTTGTCACCTGTTCTAAAACTGTTGGTGCACGACTGATTTCACATCGGCCGCTTAAGTAATAAGCGTCATCATCATCTAATATGCCCCTGCTAGGGTTTTTGAAAATTTTTTCCAATACATATATGCAGAACTTCAAATACACTATGCATATCTTTACACATCACAACTAGCTCTCCTTGATTGGTTATAGCTGGGATGGTGGTAATGGGGATGAACACTCATACTTACGTTGACTAGACCGTCACACACCTTTACCGAGCATATGTGCTACCTTGCCAATTGAACGGGACATCTGGGCGGCGCATATACATTAAAATAAAAATATGGGCGGTGCATGTGGTGGGTCCATCGATTCTCGTCAGGTGGGCCCACCTGAACTTAAGAAAAACCAACCTGATGAGTTCATTGGCGTGATTTTGGCCTATGGTCGTCTGAGGCCATCTGATGCACCGGTCAGATGTCACACGCTTGCCAGGTTGGCACATGTGCTGCATGTGGGCCCCACCAAACCTGGTATCTTTTATTGTCTTGGTTTCTTGCAGTCAAAGAAAGTTAGTACAAGTGACGATTAGTTTTATTATAAATCCCAATGAGAACCCTAATAATACGGACCCAAATCCTCTACAACATGTGTTGTACGCTATGTGTTAAACACCAGAGCTGTATTGTCCCACCGTGTTGTGCGTATGAGATCCACTCCATCCATCAGGTGTAGCACTTGATATCATGCAAGGGGGTTAAAACTCAGACCAATCAACGACTCAGATGTGCCAGACTACAAGGAAACATGGAGAGGGGATGCTAACGATGGGATTGTGTGTGGTGCCCACCATGGTGTGTATAATCCATCCAACCGTTCATCAGGTGTGTCTCACGAGGTTAGACAGATATACAAAAAATCATCATGATTTAAAACTCAGGTGGGCCACTCCATCAACTTATACTTTTAAGCGTGACTTACATTGTTCTCCCTCGTGTGGCTCATATAAGTTTTGGATCGGGCTGAATTTTGTATTGTACGGTCAACGCAATATTTTTCACCTGATGGACGGAGTTTATGCTACACAAAAAACATGGTGGGCCCCACAGAGATCGGGTGAGTAAATGAAGTGTTACAGACGATTCCGGTCCATAATAATATCATAGTTCAAAAATCAAAAACATGCTAGGTGCTGAATCCGTACATTTGGTCGGACTTCGGCCATCTGATCAAAAGACAAGAGTCGCTACTCACGGACATTTCAAACTTGAGCTTGTCTCTTTGTGTCCATCCATCGTGTGTTTCTAGATCGGGCCCACATCGTTTCATGTTTGGATGATCTGAACCTTCCATCTTGCGAACACCATCATGGATAGTCTGTGGTCTAAAATCACAACGATTGGAGATCTTAGTTCATGAGATTCACATATTGGGTCAGGATCATCAGACCTGGTGGTTTTGGTCTGTAGCAGATCCATGGCAGTTATCACCAGATGGACCGTTTGATCATCCAAATCCACTGGATGACCACAGATTGAAAGGATAGGATCAGTCTATCACGAGGATTGTTAGCTCATGGTCCATCCATGGAAGGGATCCAACAAACCAACGGTCTGGATCACCAAACAACGGCTCAAACTTCTACAAACTGAAAATTTGAGTATACTGTACATATATCCTCGAGTAGAAAGAGAGATTAGGGCAGCCCACAACGTTGTTTGTGTGACATCCACTGTGTCCATCAAAACTTAGATGGGCCACATTACAGGGATGAATGGGGAGGGCCCACAAGCAGTAGGTTTGCGATTGGGATCTACTGTAGTGTATAAATTCGATCCAATCCGTTAATCAGGTGGGCCTCACTAGGATGATTTACACTCCAAAAAATCATACTAATCCAACAATCAGGCGGTCCACACCACGTGGAATTAGAGATCTCCGGCATGATTTTACATCATTCTAGTGGTGCGCCCCACTTAAGTTTTGGATCAGGCTAATTTTGGGATGTATGGTTAAATAATCATGAGAATAAGATGGACGGGGTGGATTTTACACAGACGACACGGTAGGCCCCACAGAGCTTGGGTGTTGTACCCTATACTTAGTAGTGTTGTAGAGGATTTCTGTCCACACCTGAATCCAAGTAGTCAAACATACGTCTGAACATGATCAGCTCAATGAAAAATCTAAATAGCAATTACAAAAATTTTAAGTTGGTACATCCAAACGCGCCCTAAATCATAAACTAAGAAATGTATGAAAAACAAAAGCAAAATCAAATCTCATATTTCTTACCATTCATGAAAACAAATCCTTAATTATCAAATCAAAATTAAGAAAAAATAACTAAAGTCGTTGTACATGATTCTAAGTATGGTTGGCCTTACAACTCTCAAAACAATCTAAGATGATATATAACCAATCGACCCACCTGATTGATGGACCACATAATTCTTCACTGATTGATCCAACGGCTCATATTAATTGCATCTCCATGCTAGATCTAATCTACCTGTTATGTAATGGGTCAGGGCAAGATGGTACTTCTCTTTTGCTATCAAAGAAATCTACATGACTTCCAACAGTATTGTTTAAACTTCTTCTCCAAGATTGCCTGTCTTTTATCTCTGCCACCTTCTCTTGTAGACGTCTTGCATCCAAAACCCTCACCTCTAAAGCCATTGTACTCAATACAACCACTAGAAAAAGCCCAACTTGCATCTTTGACATTATCATCATCTCTCTCTCTCACTCTCAAAGGACAGAAAACAAAGGTGTGGGGGTGCAATAACAACCAATGCAAGGACTTGTTTGTTCTTATATTTATAGAAGAATCCAAATGAAGTATGAAAAGGGTAGTCAAGTTCCAAAGCAAAAACACTGTGGGGGAGACAAGGCTTTTAATGGTCAAATGCATTTGTGGTGGTGGGCCACACTAGAATCTCGATTTTTTCGGTGTTGTGGGGTAGCCTACCTCATTTCCACGTGATAATCCACCTTTAGAGGACTTTTTTTTAGTACCCCATGTTTCCAAAATTACCCTCAATGACCAAAATACCCTTGTGATATTGGGGCTGGAAATGCCAGTTTTCCACTAGTTATCAAGTTGTGGTAACTCAACTACCATAGTTGTGCTTGCATGCATCAGGACTGTACAAATCATGGGTCCCACCATGAATGGACCAATCTAGTTGTCCATAGTAGCATAGTCAGAACAATTATTTGGATTCTTGGAATTTTGCTGATGGCTGTGAATATATTTCCCATAAGCATATTTACGGTAGAAGAGATTCTGTTTCTTGTGTTTGGGAATTGGTCTAGCTATTCTTGGAAATTTTGATCTTGTGTTTGGATCACATGGAAGACTTGTTAGGAGCATTTTATCCTTTGTAAAACTATGATTGATAGTTGGGATTTACTTTTAAAAGCTTACAATCTATTTTAAAATGATCATCATGAAATGGGAAGTGTAAATTTTGAGAATTAGATGTAAGAATTCTATAATGTGGGTCTAATTGATTAACGATCTAGATCTAGCTAAGGGTTGGATATTGTGATCAGGTATACTGGTGGGCCTTAGAGTTTTGATCAATCTCAATTTGTGTAGGGGCGGCGTTGGATTAGGAATGTTAAAATCATGTGGAGCCTTAAAGGAGAAGAGTTTCGATGAGTTCAAACTCTTTTCAGCCAAGTCCACCATTTGTTCCCTATTACTGATGCACTGTTCGATCATTTGAATTCCACAAATTTAGTTTATATTAGATTGTTATAAGAAATCATTTTTCATCCTTTTTCAGGAGCCCACTTCATTGTGATGAGAAGTGGGTCCCACTTGATTCCACTGCCCACTTCATCGCAACGACGGACCAGATTCGTCGATACCGACCATCCATTGTGGGCGTTTCATCAACACCAGCATCTTGGGACCATCCAAACTTGCACTTGGTATCTTAGATTGTTGTAAGGGCATTTTCGTCCATAAAAATGTGGAGGTAAGGCTTGTGTGAGCTGTGTTACATCATCCAATCAGGTTTCAATCAACTGACTGTATTTTATAGGAAAAAGAAGACCCAAAACCTCAAATTCAGGATCAACCGGTTGACTACTCCCAGGATTAGGGTTTTATTTATTATAAAAATAATCAAACCAACTCACTTTACACTCTAAAGTCGGTGTATTTTTCATTGATCTTACGTTTTGGTCTTGACCAGAAAATTTGTATTTTTTCCTTTCATCTTACTTTTTTCTGGCGATGAAGACGTACACCAACTTTAAATAACCAAAAACACGGTTCAAAGGTCTATTTTAGTTAGTAAATCAGGCGAGTTTTTCAAGATATAAGACAAAATGTCTCGACCCTAACTCGTTTAATATGATAAAAATCATAAAATTATCTTCGTGTGGCATCTGACCGATTAGACAAAATCATTTTGCTATGAAAGTGGGACACTTTAAAAATCAGATCAATTCAACCATCAGATGAGCTACCACGTGAATTTGGATATTGTTGGGTGGTGACCGATTGTGATTTTTGTTGTGGCCCACATGTTGATTGCATCATCGACCATCGATTTTTTATGATTGCTCATCTCATCCACAACTAATTACAAGTCAGACATTCTCTTAATATTGAAACATTGTAGGGTCTCAATGAGTTGAGTTCGGTCGAGTTTTGCAAAGTGAGTCGAATTTTTCTGAGTCTAGATCGAGTCATGATCAAATTGAAAAACGCGGATTTTCTTGAAAGCCTTAGGCATGAAGTTACTGCGCTGGGATGCTATTTGGGGCCCACTGTGATGTTTGTGAGAAATCCACACCGTTCATCCGTTTTGAGAGGTCATGTTAGGACATTTGACTAAAAATGAGATGATCCAAAACTTAAGTGGGCCACACGAGAGGAAACAGTTGGGATTCGGTGACCACTTTTGAAACATTTGTATGGCCACAAAGTTTCATATCAGGCTAATTTTTTTTAGTGTTTTCACTTCATCCCAGTGGGAATTACCATATAAACGGTTTGGATGGCATAAAAACATCAAGATAAATCCCAAAAAGGTTTCAACGGTAGGAAACTCTTTCCCGGGTTTTCCCTCTCGTGCGGCCCACTTGAGTTTTAGATCCAACTCATTTTTTTTTATTTTATGTACTAAAATGAGTTCTCAAAACGGATGGACGGTGTAGATTGCTCACTAAAATCACGGTGGACCCCACCTAGCATCCCAGCGCAGGAAATCCGCGTCCGAATTTTTCCGAGTGTTGATGAGATCGGATTGGAATCTAGTCAACTCAGCTAAGTGGAGTAGAGTTTTCTCGACTTTCTAAACTACGAATAAAACAGCTTCTTCAAAAAGCTTCCATTCTTCCGTCCTTGTTTGTTTTTTCTCTTGTCTCACGTTAGGGTTTTGCCGTTGGATTCTGTTGTTAGCTGCCTTTCCCTGTACGCCGTATCTTACTGTGCTTTTCTTTCTGGGATTTGGTCAGTAATAAAAATGTCCTTATCTCTCCTCCTTATATGTAAGGATAACAATGTGCTTGGTGAACCCTAATGGGCCTGTTGAGTCCGACCCAACTTTGAACCGGGCTTCTAATTACTAGCTAGCTTGGCTGGTGGGCCGGGCTTGAGCCTTGCATGTGTGGCCAATCAACTTTTGGGCTGGGCTTAGGCTTAAGGTATTTTAGACTGATCAGGTCAGCTCTGTTCAGCTTGACTTGAATGTACACGCAGATCATCCTACAAATATGCCATTCCAATCCTTGTCTTGATAATGCCCCACATCTTGAACTTAGACCGTTAGATTCATTCATCTATCATGGGAGACGTCTCTTCTCTCTATTAGGTTTAGGTGGGACTTTGCCACTCGCTCTTTTTATGGGTACGGTCTATACAAGGAGATGCATCGTATAGAGATATGTTTTCTATTAATTCATCTTTTGAGGTATTACTTAGTGCGAGATTCCTCGTATGAGTAGGAGAGAGGTAAATCTTGTATTTATGTTTATCTTATTTCTAGTGAAGAAGAAAGTTATGTATTGCTGTCCCATAGAGTAGGTATATTGACAAACTACTTAAATTTCTATGCCTTTTATTTCTTGTTGAGAAGCCTTTTAGCACAAGATTGTTGTTGGCATTTGTTCTACAGTTGCATTTTAGACGAATGAATTGAGTTATACTAAATTCGAGGTGCCAAAGTTCAATTGATCCAATTATTTATATATGCAATTGTGATAGAATGAAAAGGAAAAAAAAACTTATAAAGATGAAATATGAGGTATGCAAGGAGAAAAACCAATTATCTATGGCTGATTTTCTTCTTGCATGGGAAAATTTAGTTTTGTTCAACGTGTTCGATCAAACCAATGCAAAAAAATTATTAGACAAATTGCAAAACATGTGAAGGAAAATCAATGTCAAAGAAGATATTTTTTCAACGACAATTGTACAACTTGAAGATGGATGAGCTTTTTTACAAGAACATTTTAAGGGTTTAATACCTTGATTAATAGTTTAGGGGTGGTCGATGTGAAAATTGACGATGAAGAAATGTTGCACTCTTTATCTGTTCAATGCCAAATTTCGTGGAATGGTTTGATTATGAATCTTAATAACGGTTTATATCTTAGTATAGAGTTAGTTGTGTCCACTTGCTTATTGAAGAGTCTCACAGAAAAACAAATGGAAAATCTGTTGGTAATGTTATGATGGGAAGAGGAAAATCTATTGAGAAAAGCACTAGTGGGAGAGATTAGATGGTATCCAAGTCGAAAGAGCACAAAACTGGTAAGTGTTAGAATTACAAAAGAAAGAGCCACTTGCGCAAAAATTATAGACTCAGAAAAGTAAATCAGGAAAATTGCAAACCTAATTCGCATGATTAAACATCAGATTCAAATAGTTCTCAAGAAAATTTAGTTGAGAAAGACAACTCATCCAAGGACGGGGAAGTGTTCTCTGTAGTAATTTCATGAGAGAAGCTGAGCCATCAATGGATCTTAGATTCGGAGGCTTCATTTCATATAACTTCACATAGAGATTGTTTTTTATATATATCAATCATGTGATGGCGACATAATTTACATGGGTGATGATAATATATGTAAATTTGTGAGAATTAGAGATGTTGGAATAATTATACTTGATGGTATTACATGTATAGTTTCTAGTGTGCAGCACATACTAAACTTATGGAAGAGTCTTTTTTATCATTGGAAAAGTTCGATGGAGATGAATATAAATTTCTGGTGAAAAAAGTTGATTGAAAATCGTAAAATAGGTGATGGTGGCAGCGAATGGAGAGTAAATGAGTGGGCTATATTGTTTGATTGATGATACTATGGTTAGCGATGCTATTGTTATCAATGCCATGACATATTCTACTATAATCTAGCATGGGTGGGTGGGGCACATAAGTAAACAAAGACTGAAGATACTTCTTGATCAGAATTTACTTTATGGTTTAAAGTTTATTAATGTAGATTTTTATGATGGTTGTTTGTTTGAAAAGCTCCATAGAGCTTTTTTTTCTTCATCCACCATCAAAAGTAAAGATGTTTTAAATCTAATTCATTCTGATCATTGAGAGGCTTCAGTCGAATCCAATTGGGAAGTTCAAAGTACTTTGTTTATTTTATTAACGATTTCTCCAGAAAGTATGGATTTATATGTTAAAAAGGAAAAGTAGTGATGCTTTTATTTGTTTTATTAAATTTAAAGCATTAGTTGAAAATCAAAAGAAAAAAAAAATTAAGTGTTTAAGAATTGATAATAGAGGAAAGTATACCTCAAATGAATTCAAGAATTGTTGCATTAAGCATGCATTGAGAGGCACTACACAGTCTTTGATACTCTATAGTAAAATAGTTACAGAATGTATGAACCGTACATATATTGATCGTGCTAGGAGTATACTGAGTTTGACTAGAATTGAATAACATTTTTGGGTAGAAGCTGTTAATATGCCTTGTTACTTGGTAAATCGTTTTCCTGCTACTGCATTAGATTGTAAGATCCATAAAGAGGCATGGTCTTAAGAATCTATTAATTATTTATTCATTCGTACTTTTGGTTGTGACGCTTAGTGTGGATTCCCAAAGAGCATAAGACTAAGTTAAATGCGAAATCTTAAAAATATATTTTTCTTGACTATGCAAATGAAACAAAAGGGTAAAGATTGTGAAATCGTACTGCTCACAAGTTAGTGATTAGTTGAAACGTGATTTTTAATAAAGATTCATTGTAAAAAGACATAAAGTTACCGAGCTCAAAGTCATGAGAGATACTTGAATTGAAATATTCAAACGATGTTCAAAATCAACTAATAGACTCATAAACTCAGTAAGTTAATGATATTGTTAAATATGAAGTTAATGAAGAGTTTGCAAATGAGATACTGGTTATTGAAACTCAAAGTGATCAAGGTCGACCGAAAAGAATATAAAATCTTATGTTTAGCTTAAGGATTATGTTACAACTTACACTTTCATGACATAAAAGTGCAAGCTTTTCTCATACCGAGACGCATGTGAATGTAGACACCCCACCCTAGGCTGACAAGTTGATCGAGTTGGATGGAAACCCTAACCCTAATCCGAACCTTAAACCTCGATCCGAACCCTAAACCCTAATCCAAACCCAAAACCTAATCAAACCTGATTTACTCACTGAGTTAACTTACCAAGTCAACCCACTGAGTCAACTCTCCCAGTCAGCTTACTTAGCTAACTCACTTGTTAGAACAAACCCATGCGAAATCACATAGATACAACAACTGACACCAATAGAGATAGAACCCTCCACACACTTGAAGGGGATCACCTGGAAAAAAGGGGAGTCCCATGTGGCCCAAGCTGGCGCAATACGTGTGCCGTTTCTCCCTTTTCCACCCTCGTTCATGTGCTCTGGTAAATCAATTTCTATGCCCTTCTCTTACACTCCAAATTATGGCTTATGCCATCTAACCCAACCATTGAGATCTTGCCATTGGTAATCTCAAATCCTAACTACCTAACCCCTTTTTAATCCTAAGCTTTTCAAGAATTATCGAAAAACTAAGCTAGGAGGCTATAAATAGCCCCCCTCCCTTCATATTTCAATCATCCTCAACATTCTCAATCCATCCCAGAAACACAAGCACACTCTTCAAATCCCAATGCCAGGATCAAATCTAATAAACTGAAAGTCTAAGAAACCCCTCAAGCCCTTAGCCTAGTGATTTCATCTCTCCACTAAGGAGAGGAAAGAGCTGTAGGAAATAGTCCAGCCCAATCCATAGCCTCCCAACCCATCAAGACCTCGATCCCAGCCACTTAACCCAATCTTTGTGACACTATTGTCCATCTAACCACCCAATCTTCAATTAGCTTCATTTGGTCTCAGAATTAGCATTATGTAACAATTATTCCCTTCTCAACTCCCTTGCTCATCAAATTCATCACTTTCGCATTGCATTGCATCACATACGTAGTTAGTAAAAAAGTATGCTCCATGACTTGCCGCATAGTTGGATCCTGCCCATAAGAAACTTGTGTTAATTGGTTAGTCTTTTTTGTAAATGGAGGAGTTAGGGAAGATTTATCTAGCCCGAACCAAAGTCTATTATAGGCATTACATTTAGCATAATATCACAAACTACATCTCATACATGCATTGCATGTATAACACTCAGCATCCAACTAGTTTAAATGTATGCTCTGTGACTCGCCGAGTTAATCGAATCTTGCCCATCAGAAACTTGGACTGGTAGGTTTACTGCTTTGGCAAGTGAGAGGTCCAGATAGATTCATCTAGTCAAAACTATATCTTAACATAGGCATTGCATCTAACGTAACATTACATACACTTCTACATCATTAGTGCACAAGAACTAATCCAATTGTCAAAAGTTCGAGAGATCTCGTGAAGCAGAGATTGTACGTTTGTATGGGAAGAGTGGGTGCCTAACATCTTCCCTCTCTGTAGTCATGGTTGCTTACTTAGAGTCTTCAATCACAGATCAAGGAGTCATCTTAAGGTAGGGAATCCTTAAATTCTCTATCTTAACGTTTCTACAGGGTCTGCCGATTGTAGAATCGGATTAATTGGCCAGTGGTAACTCTAGTTAAACATAATTAACCTCTTTATAGTCAACCGGATGCTTCCAATCCATTGCCACCAGTGTGAGCACAATCTACCCGTGTCCAGTGTCCACAGAATGACACTCCATTGGAGATGTTTTATTCACACTAGTAGCAACCCAACTTGAAAAATGGGATCTCACGAATTCTCGAGGATCAACAATTCTTGTGTACTTGCATACAACAATCATCCTAACTCCTAGAAAATACCAAAAAAGAGAAAAATAAAAAAATAATAATCAGAACCATTGTGCCCATTTAAGCTAGACATTTTCAAGCAATTCCCTTCCACTACAGTCCAATTTGAACAACATCTCAGGTAACCATGGCAAACTACGAGGAAGAAAGAGCTCTCATATTCTTGGCTCTCAAAATGCCCAAGGCCACTCTTCGACAACCGCGTCTAGAAAGATCAATGCCAGTCTCTTGCATCCACGAGTTGGCTTAGAATATGAAGATCATGTAATAAATGCTTCGCTAGCTCATAAAATCGCAAGTTTTAACGGCCAACACCTAAGCTGGCACAACACATCAACCAACTCTTGCCATTTTCTCAGCCTCTAGTTTATTCCAACCGCAACAGTCAAGGTTTGCGCAGGACTTTTGATACCCTCCTAATGGAGACTTCTGGCCAGCACAACCATATACCTTAGGGCATTTCTTCCAATATCCTCCAACGAACGGGAGTCAGTTTCATAATCCTACACCCTGGACTCCTAGTCAATTCTAAAATTCTCTCCTTAATGGAAATTTCTGCCAACTTCAACATCCTCCTGCAACCAGGTTTTCTTTGTAGTCTCGTTTCGCAATCCAAGTCTAATAAAATTTTTATAACGATAGCAATAACCATGTCCAACTTGCTCAAAGAAGGAGTTATAGGGGTGTTAACGAGGTCAACTATTATGAGAATGATACATGACATGCTTAGTAATGGGCAAAACTCATCCTATCTAGTCCCTCCGAAATCAAGCAACTTCAAGAGAAGCTGCAAGAGATGGAGAGAAAATTGTAGAAGCGGTGTGGGGTGGATCTCCCATCTACCAAGTTCAAGGACCTCTATCCCTTTCTTGATGCAAAGGTACCTCAGGACTTTGAGGTACAAAAATTTAAAAGCTATGATGATACATGATATCTTATAGACCACCTGTGGAGAGCTTAATACTGTGACAGACAACAATAAACTTTAAGGTACCAAAATTTAAAAGGTATGATGATATATAGGGTATCCTATAGACCACCTGTGGAGAGCTCAATGTTGTGGCAAGTAATAATGGAACGTTGATTCGTCTATTTCAGAAATCCCTAAAAGCCGACGTGCTGATTGGTACATGTCATAGATTACTGTCGAATCAAAACTAAGGAATAACTTTTTCAAGAATTCTTTGATCACTTCGTGTACAATCTTAACTCGACGCCCAGAATGACAAATCTTATTGCCTTAAGATAGGGGGACGATGAATCATTGTTAACTTACATTAGACGGTGATAGGCCATGATCGCTAGAATGAAGACACCTATCGATGATGAGCAAATCTATGTGCTTGTCCACTTAGCAAACCTGACTATCTCTGGATACCTTGTCATGTATCCGTATCCTAACTTTACCAAACTTATCCGCGTTGGGGAATAAGTCTAACTCGGAATAAGGGTTGAGGTGATTTCCCCTTGGTGGCCTTACCAGGCCTCTCGATACAGCTGATAGTGGAAGGAAGGTCAACCAGATACAAGAATGGTAACAAAAATATTCCTATCCCCTATCCAATAGAAGAAGACAATCTTGTCGCCTCTACCTAAAGCTCACTATTCACCCCTCAATAGGGACAACGATATCAACGACAATAGACAAGATGGAATGCACAATACCCCAATCAAGGTTAAAAAATGGGAATGGTTGGGAGCCTGGGTGGTTCATACTAATAGACCAAACTTACAATAAATATTTAACCACGCTAGTATAGGATCAACTTCTTACCCCATTACCACTGAGGCCCTCACCAAACCCTCTACCACCAACTTATAATGAAAACGAGTATTGTGCGTACCACCAGGCTAGAGTTTATACAACGGATCATAGTTTCACCTTAAAACATGTGATCTAAAACTTAATTGACAAAGAAAAATTTTCGATTGTGACCTATGATGCAATTGTAAACAACACACTCTAGAATCCCTTGTCACAACATTAAGTGAGTCCCAATACATTAAGCACCCATATCATCAAGGAAGAATTTTTTCTCCATCTAGTCCATTTTGAAATTGCGTGGATTATCTACCATGACACGTGTAGAAGTTTGACGGAGCTTATAATTATGGTTAAGTCTTAGAGGGGGGAGGGTAAATAGGATCACTTTAAAAATTCTTTACTTAGTTAACTAATGTACCATTTCAAATCAATAAGATAAATAACACTTAGGCTTCAAAGACAAAGTGGGTCTAATCACATAGACTACAATATATACAATAATTAAGCAACTAGTCTCTAAAGTAAGATAGTGATCTTGTGTGTGAGATGTGCTAATTAATCAACACTTGGCACACATTTAATTATACATTCATATAATTAAGCAAATTAAATTCATAAGTATGAATAGAAATGTGCACAAATGACAATTCTAAATACAAGCATATATAGTAGTTCGGCTACTTACCTACTCCAGTCTTGGAGGACACACTCTTCTCGAGTGTATCGGATATCGAAGCTTTTAAATCAAGTTCACTTCTAACCTTTATGAGCATACACTCCCACCAGAGGCCTACATAAGAACTTGACACACGACAATCGTATGTTGGGGGAACATATTTTCACCCATGTTGGTGGTTTCTGCATGAAACTTTAGTTAGTTTTTTATCGGCTAACCAACAACCACTAGCAGTCCTAATCCAAGGCCCTACATACACTCCTGACAGAGGCTTCTATGGAGACTAACACATATGCACCCGTGTCTGGTGAATATGGTCTTAATCCAAGGCCTTATGTACACTCCTGTCAGAGGCTCCCCAAGGAAACCAACACATATGCACCCGTGTTTGGTAAATTCGTTCCTACACAAGTGCCTATTTGAATATGAGTTTTATTTCTTTCTGAAGGGCTTCTGATTAATTACACCAAACTTTACACTCAATCCTATACGAGGATATGGTGTGAATGGACTATACAATTAACAACTTTGGTTATCGAATTGAGCCTCTTTATAACACCTTTCTTGAGATGCTTAATCAATTCTCTCAAGTGCTTCAATCAATTTCTCAATTGTCCCCCCCTCCCCCTCAAAAAATAAAAATAAAAATCATTGATGTCAATGCTTTATATAATGCTCCGATGAGGTGACCAAGGTGGTGGGATGATGGTGGAAACTCTTACAACTAATAGATAATTAATTTTCAAAGGAGATTTACCTAGATGGGTCTTTTGGAGGATATAAACATAGATATACTTGTAAGCTTTATGTTTAATATTTAGAAAATGGTAGAGATGAAGATCATTTTCACAATGGAGGTTGGAATCCTCATTAGGGTGGTAAAGCTCAAGAAGATGACTTGAATCTCATAGGTTTAAAGGCTTATGTTGGGGGATATGAGTGGGGAATCACCTAAGCTCTAATAGCAAAAAAAATCCATCATTATGCCCAATGCCCGAATGACCTTTCTATATATTTTAGTTTGTAACAACTATAAAATGGGTAGATTAATGTCATCCTCGATTGATTGACTGAGGGCCGTCGATCGATTGAACTTCATTGAATTTATCCAGAGAACTTGCTGAACAGTCTTAGCCATATTTGATCGATTTATCTTGATCATCGATCAATTGATCAAGCTTCACTCGAGAGTATGCTGTTTTGGGTAGTTTTATTTTCAGTAGTTCAGGACCTCTATAACATATCTAAGTACGGTCAAATGGAGCTCCTAAGGCTAAATGATGATCAAACGAAGGTTTACGTATTAAGGTTAAGATCATATAGAGGCTAAGTTGTTTTGAGTTTAATATTAGGGTCACCAAAGAACCTCATGATTTACCTATTCTTCACTCCTTGATGTTTCAAGTCCTCTTGTGTTTTAAGTCTTTAACTTGTAAGGGCTCAACCGACTCACTGGCACATAGACCCATGTGATTGACAAATAGTTACACCAACCTATTTTATCCCTATAATCAACTCTCATTCGGAGTTCTAGCCCCTCGTCCTAGAAGGGGTACTCCCAACCAGTCCAATCTCAGTGCCCCTCATTCTGCAGAGGTCACCTCTAGCCAGTTCAATCCCTGCGGCCCTAAATATGCAAGGGGCATCTCCTTTCAGTCCAATTTCAAACACCCTAAGTCTGCAAGGGGCATCCCCTGCTAGTTCGATCTTTGAACTTTTAAATCTTTCAAGGACACCTTCATCCAATTTATCTCATACCCTCGGTCTTACAAGAGGCACCACTTGCCCATTCGGTCCCTACTCCAACTTTCATTCTCTAAGAAGAAGCCTCTTCCTTAAAGGGACTTACTTAGTCCCTCTTAACCTTTGGTCCTCCAAGTAAAGAGTCCAATCAGTTACTTTGATCCCTTTGACCCTATTCTCTATAATCCTAAGCTTTCAATGTCTCAATCCTTGTTTGTTCCCCAAAGACAGATAGTTTCTAAAAACTCCAAAAGAAAGGCCGATGGAGAGATTGATGTCAAGATTTTAATCAATCTAGAAATGTCAACTATTATTTTTTAAGTCTTCGACATCTCAGCTTCATTCTATTTCTTTCTCGATCGGTCTTGGTTTTGTAAAGTCGAGGTTATCTCTTCAACCCTTCACTAAAAAGTGAAGCACATCTTCAAAGACAAGGCACTCATCATTCTGACTGATCTCAAATAAATCTTCCTAGAAGAAGCATCTAACCCTCAGGAGCCTGACACCTTAGCTATAAATGTACAACGCTCTAATGAGGACATCCCATACCACAGTCTCAAGTTTGAAACTATGAATTACATCCCTCTTACATGTCTCATTGGATCAAACTACGTCTTCCCTCTTGTCGAGCATCAAATCTTCTACTATCGGCTTAAATACCAAGACTTAGCCTAGGTTATTGAGGTTTAAGAGAATGAGAGTAGGAGAGGACTGAGACATCAACCTCTTTCAAGTGACAAACCAAAGTGAGGTATCAGAAAAGGATGAGGTCGCCAAGAAGAGGATCCCTTCATCCGCACACTAATTCGATATATCAGTGTAGTGATCTTTAATCCTAATGATAGGATGGATTCCACCCTAGAGGACGAAATGATCAGATTGAGCTTGAGTAAGTTGCTTGAAGAAGACTTGGGTAAGGGGTAGGAATTGCCCTTGATCGACTAGACTAAAGTCATAGCCCCACCCTGCTCGATGAACTCGAAGAGCTACAATGCACAGGGGATGAAGGAAGAGAAATTGCATCTGACACTGACTCCGAGTCGAGTCCCAAACTTATCAAGAGGCTTAGGCATAATGGTGAAGGCCAGCCTATTGATCCCTGTGGCCCTGCCTCCTAAGGGGAGAGAGTGTAGGGCAGTATCTGGTTTGTAGTCCCCATGATGACAATAAAAGCCAATGTAAATGCTTAGCTCCCTGAGCCGAATTAGACAACCCTTGGTTCGCAACGCCTTCTTGTTTAGGGTCCCTTATAGTAAAAACCTCAAAATAAAATAAAATCAAAAGATAAAAAATAAAATCCAAAACATTAAATATTTCAAAGTTCCAAGAAAGAACTAGATATTTCCCAGAACTCCAAAAAACCAGAAAAGTTTTTAAAGAATAAAAAGTCCCGAAATTCTTTTAAAAAATTTCAACCAATAAATTGCCAGGTATGTTTGTTAAAGTGCTTGAGTATGAAGTCAACTCTATGATTTAGATCAAGAGTTGGACTTTGAACTCACGGGTTTAGACAAAGCCATTGATGTGGAAGATGACGAGCTGACTCTCAAACTAAAGGATCTCAGAAAGTTCGAAACTAAAAGCATATATCACATCGAAAAATTTTGAAATCATAAAGCTAGGATATCTTAAAATCCGTAGGGAAGTGCGCATTGAGAATCCGTCTCTAGAAAATAAGTAGAGAATAATTGAATTTTTGAAGCCATGATTGTCCAATCTTGCATCTTGTAAAGACTTGTCTGGACTTGATAAAAATTTTATCAACAAAGCCTGAAATCAAGCCTGTCAAGCATAAGCTATCAAGACCATGCCTACATTCTATGTGGAGTGTGACGCATGCACATGAACAGATGCATAATTGCAGAGGAGATCTTGTGGCTCGATGAAGATAAATTGTTGCCAGCATATTAGAAAGTACTTCAAGTGTTAGGAGTGCACACACTGGATTTATGTGTGTGCTTCAAAACTCTACCAATTGACCAAGCCCTAGCTATTTGCTATGTGGGGTATCAACATTAGCAAAAACTTAACATGATAGTATACGCACATAATCGTAACAGTCAACTACTTCGCAGAATGGATGAAGGCAGCATCCTACATCTCATGTAATAACGTTCAGTATCATCAGTTGCTAGAGGTTCTCACATGCCATCAACATTGACAATGGGACACCTTTCAAGAATAGATGAAAGAGTTCCTTGAGAAGTTCAAAATCAGAAGACATTGTATTGATTCCTTATGCGAATTGAGCTAATCAGACATCCATACACACAACTACGAGTGAAACTCTTTATAAGCTAACTGGTAAAATGGAAGTTGTCATACAAGTTCAACTCAAAATCCCGTCAACGCGAGCACTGATGAAGAGTGAAACTGAGGAAAGAAAGATCAAATCACCGCTACATCTACCAGACTCAAGGAGTAAATTCCAATTCGCATGGGATGGCCCACTGATTATGTAGAAGGTATTCCTGGGAGGTATGTGTACGTGTTTTGTATATAAATAAGGTTAAAATAAGAAAATTCAATTTTCCATAATAAATGAGTAATTTTTTTTAATCTTTTGGATTATACAAAGATTTAAATGTTTCATATATATATAATTGGAGTTTAAAATAGACTTTTGCCACTCAGAGACATTGCAAAGGTAGCATACCATAATATCTCATGGTCCAAGAACCACATGATCATTGGAAGATATGGTGTCAGGATGGCGCGTGGCCGCATCACCAACAACATTTTCTTATGGATTTGATGGTATTTTTCTACACATGAGATTAATGTTGGGCCATATCACATTTTCATGGTACCTATATGTTAGTTTAAATCACTAAATGTTACACTGACCCCTATGTGCATGGATCTTATTCTACATTTAAGTCAATGCCCACCTACATGCATGTATGCATTCCATGCTCTCTCTCTCTCTCTCATCAGATCTAATTTTATAAAGGAAAAAAAAATGTTACTCTGGCAGACTGTAGTTGATACTCAGGCACTTAAGAATTACTTAGAAATTGTATAAGTTGAGTATAAGTAATCCAAATTAACATTTCTATATTATGAGTCCCAATTTAAATGTATCATGAACCAAAAATATTGGGCTTATTTGAATATTTAACCATTGAAATGGTGGACATCTATTAAATGGTCGGTAAAAAAATCCAAAAAAGTCTGAAAGTCCAGAGGTTAGGATTGTTCAACCAATCTGATTTGGGGACCCTGATTTAGGGGCAGCCAAGTCCAGATTAGTTTAATCTGAAATGGTGTATGCCATAATGTAAAACTTTAGAGTGCTTATGTACCAAGCGTCACATGCCGCCGGAGTATCAAATACAGGGGAGGAATGGTTCTATTTTCAGCATATATGTGGCCCACCAGCTGGGTGGAATGGTTATATTTTCAGCTGGGGAAAGATCAACCTACCTGATGAACGTGTAAGATCTGGTACACGTGCTGCACTCGTCCTTCTGAGACGAATGACTTTTCAATCCCTTAGGTGAATTGCTTCTTACCATTTTCCACCTTAAAAATAATGCCACAGAGATTCCTGGCCGGTGATTATTCCAAAAGTGAAATTACTAAATGCCATTGTATTATTTTTTTTCTTTTAAAAAAGTAATAACGTCTAGAATTGTGGGACCCACTTGGTACGAGTACATCCAACCCCTTTTGATGTTTTTGGATAGGGTACATTGGTCTGGCCCACCTTATGATTGAATTTGCCAATTTTTTGTTTCCTTTGATCAGCATCATCAGATGCATTTGTTGGATAGTCTGGGGTCATGTACATACCCTGTGGGTTTCATAATTCTCAACTTCACTATTTTTTAAAGAAAAAAAATATGCCTTTTGATACTAAGTAAACCACGACATAAGAATCACATCAAACCAATAGTTTTAAACATCCAATCAATAGTATAGAAAATGGACCATTAAGATTGACGGGAGAAACAAAATATGTTCAATACATTGTACTTTTTTTAAAATACCGTTCCTAAGGAACTAATTTAAAAAAGACACATGTCATTGCATAATAAGTATAGAGCACACCTAAGATCTTCGAAGATATTTAGGGCGCATGTTGCGGAACTAATAGTTGACGCTGATTGGATAATACATATCATCTCGGAAGATGGAACATGGCCGAGTAGTGAAAGACGGAAAATGATCGAGTGAGAAACTGTTACCAGAACAAGTGTCAAAGAAGAGTTTGAAGACCAGAGTGGTGTTGAAAGGGTTGTTGTAACTGATTGAATGTGGGAAAAGAAGCATACAGAACTATCTCTAAGAAGTTTATTCAATAAATCTCACTTCCTATTGCTAGCAATAATTTCAAAGTAGCACTTCAATTTAATTATTCCAACCATATAATATATGGCTCATAAATAATGGACGGTTATAATAAATTGGCTCCATTTAAAGGGTTAGAATAACCTAATCAGTATGATTCTTACGTCATAGCTTGCTCTCAATGGTATTATTGAATATAAGATTCACAGTGATGTGTGGAAGACATTTAGTCTATCCAAGAGGTACGCCACACCAAGATAATCAGATGACCCAAAAATCAGACCAATCCAATCATCATGGCATCGTGTAAGAATTTAGAGTATTTTAGATGGTGAACAATGTTTAATTTCCATTGCCCGATCACCTGATAGCAATGTTTTTCTTGGAGCATCTCTTCATCATGGTGGGTGCGCCTGTTGGCTAGGTTGAACATCACACACACCCTTCATGTGGGTTCCACAATTATTGACTCCACGGTGGGTATAATAATAAAAAAAAATTAAATAACACTCATTTTACTTGTATTGTACTCAAATGACCGCAGACTTGTGTTAATATGTTACTTTCTTCCAAATCTTAACATTTTTATGTAAATACCATTGACCATAAGTCAATTGAAATTTTTAAAGAAAATGATATATATATATATATATATTTCTTTATTCCTAGTTTATTCTTGGTATTGAAGGGGGATGCGGACACCACCCCACTCGTAAATAATTAAAGACGAACAATCATATCAAGGGTTTTATGGGGCCCACCATGATGTATATATTTAATCCACATAATCCATTCATTTTCACATATCATTTTAGGGCATGACCTCAAAAAGGAGGCATATCAAAGGTTCAAGTGGACCACAATACAGGAACTAAGGAGAATTGAAAGCCCACCACTGAAAACTTTATGGAGGCTATGAAAATTTTGTATGAAGCTGATATTTATGTTTTCCCTTCATCCATGTCTATGTGACCTTATGAACAGGTTGGATGGAAAATAATTATCATAGTGGACCATCCACATCGTCCATCCATTTTTACAAATCATTTTAGGACATGATACAAAATGGAGGCACATTGAAGATGTTGCTGCCAATTCAACCAAACAAGGATACACGTGTGAATGATAACCAGTATTCAATTTTTATGTGTGGGTATGATGCGCGGACATGCCTAAGTCTACTTGAATCAAGGTTTAATTGAATTGTTGGTGTTCTCTTGCGCTGAGATAGAAGAATTGGAGACTGAACATAGGATCCAGTAATCCTCTCAATCACCGATTGCGGTCAGTGTTCAATGATTTGTGAAAGGGTAGGAGTTACCCCTTTCGAATGGATTCTTTTTTTTTTTTGTGACAATAGATGTGAGTTTACGAACTTAAGAACTTGTTTCACCGGTACTTTTAGCTCGATTTTTCTCAAATGGATAAAAATGTATATATAAATAAAAGAAGACTAAACAATGCTGATTTTATTAATACTTGAATATATAACCCATTATAATCAACAAAGTATCAAACAACTAAAGAAATGAATAAAAAAGAAAGATAAATACTTAATTCATCTATTGAAACAGATGACAAAGATCGAGATGAGTGGTCCGGATGGATATGATCAGCTAAATTGGAACTTAGTTAACAATGATTTTACAACTTAAAGTTGTGGATATTTAATCTATTCCTAAGGTACTGTAGCAAAAGTCGCTAGGCAGTACCAATCTATGCTAAAACTACTATGCTAAGATAAATGGAAAAATAAATGTAAAGTAAATAGATGTGTTTGGCATAGGGCCTCGAGCTCTTCTTCGTTTAATCATTTTATAGCTCATCGAGGCGACAAAACCCTCGTTGGGTTTCCTTACTGATCTTGGATCTTCCGCATGTTTTGGATAAGGGAATCTCTTGAATAAATTTAAAATTGCTGGCTTCTTGGATCTTCTTCTCATATTTGATTATGCTACTGAGATCTTCGTAACCCACTCAAGATTAGGCCTGGGAATGTCGGTATCCCTTTAATGAAGACAAGTAGACTAAGATCGAGGAGCCTCAAGGGCTAATCTCAAACCTGAAATCTTTCATGGCTGCTCATTTGGTGGCCCAGCTCATGTACTTCCAATTAAGGTGTTGGATAATCCAGATCTAACATCCTTATGCATTTAACCATCTTCCCCGATGGTTTGAAATGCTGGAGGGATTTAACACCTGATATTGATATGTTAGCGGACTAGATCAGATCTAGTTATTTCATTCTCTTGATCTCAATCGGACCAGACCACATGATCGCATCCCTAAGCTCTATTGTTCTTTTTTATTCCAATCAGTGTATCACTTGGGACCTAATTTGACTGATGTGTCTATCTATCTTGATTTGGGTTCAACTTATAGCAAGATTCGCTTGGATATCAATTCGAACTCTCAATTTTCAAAATCTTCTTAAACGCTACAAACTCTCCGAACGTCTCTGGAAAGATTTCCTATTTTGGAAGGAGCGTGAGAGATGACATTGCTGAGTATATCATACTTAGATACGTGATAAGATCCGTTCTCTCGGCGGGGTCTCTTATAGACGTGCTGGGCACGCTCCTTATTAATTGGTGCGATAAATTCTACAAACTCTTTGAATGTCTCTGAAAAGATCTTCTATTTTGGAAGGAGTGTGAGAGATGACTTTACCGAGTGTATCACAGTTAGATACATGATAAGATCCCATTTCTCGATGGGTGTCTTACAGATGTACTGGGCACGCTCCTTATTAATTAGTACGATAAACGCTACAAACTCTCTAAAAGTCTATGTAAAGATCTCCCATTTTGGAAGGAGCGTGAGAGATGACTTTGTAAAGTGCATCATAATTAGATATGTGATAAGATCCGTTCTCTCGGCGGGTCTCTTATAGACATGCTGGGCATGCTCCTTAATAATTAGTATAATAAATGCTGCGAACTCTCCAAATGTCTCTGGAAAGATCTCTCATTTTGAAAAGAGCATTAGAGACGGTTTTGCCAAGTGCATCATAATTAGATATGTGATAAGATTTATTTTCTCGATGGGTGTCTTACAGACATGTTGGGCACGCACCTTATTAATTAGCACGATAAACGCAACAAACTCTCTGAATGCCTTTGGAAAGATTTTCCATTTTGGAAGGATAGTGAGAGATGGCTTCGCCGAGCGTATCATAGTTAGATACGTGATAAGATCTGTTTTCTTAACGGGTGTCTTACAGACATGCTGGGCACGCTACTTATTAATTGTCATGGTAAACGTTATAAATTTTCTGAATATCTCTGGAAAGATCTTCTATTTTAGAAGGATCGTGAGAGAAGACTTTGTCAAGTGTATCATAGTTAGATACGTGATAAGATTCGTTCTCTCAACGGGTCTCTTACAGATGTGTTGGGCACGTTTCTTATTAATTGGCACGATAAATGCTACAAACTCTTCGAATGTCTCTTAAAAGATATCCCATTTTGTAAGGAGCATGAGATGGCTTTGCCGAATATATCTTAGTTAAATACGTGATAAGATCCGTTCTCTCAGCGGGTCTCTTACAAACGTGCTTAGCACGCTCCTTATTAATTGGCATGATAAATGTTACAAATTCTCCTAATGTCTCTTGAAAGATATCTCGTTTTGTAAGGAGTGTGAGAGATGGCTTTGCCGAGTGTATCATAGTTAGATACATAATAAGATTTATTTTCTCGACGGGTGTCTTACAGACGTGCTAGGCATATTCCTTATTAATTGACATGATAAATGGTACAAACTCTCTGACTATAACTAGAAAGATCTCCCATTTTGGAGGGAGCGTGAGAAAAGATTTTATCAAGTGTATCATAGTTAGATACGTGACAAGATTTGTTTTCTCAGCAAGTCTCTTATAGACGTACTGGGCATGCTCCTTATTAATTGACATGATAAATGCTACAAACTCTCTAAATGCCTCTAGAAAGATCTCTTATTTTGAAAGTAGTGTGATAAATACCATTGCCATGTGTATAATAGTTAGATACGTGATAACATTCGTTATCTCGACGGGTCACTTACAGACATGCTGGGCATGATCCATATTAATTGGCACGATAAACCCTAAAAACTATCTGAATGTCTTTGGAAAGATCTCTCATTTTGGAAGGAGCGTTAGAGATGGCTTTGCCGAGTGTATCGTAATTAGATACGTGATAAGATCCGTTTTCTCGACGGGTGTCTTATAGACGTGCAAGGTATGCTTCTTATTAATTGAAACGATAAATGCTATAAATTCTCCGAATGTCTCTAGAAAGATCTCCCATTTTGAAAGGAGTGTGAGAGATGACTTTGTCGAGTATATCATAGTTAGTTACATGATAACATCTGTTTTCTCAGCAGGTCTTTTACAGATATGCTGGGCACGTTCCTCATTAATTTGTACAAAAAAAGTTACGAACTCTCCGAATGTCTCTTGAAAGATCTCCTATTTTGGAAGGAGCGTGATAAATGACTTTACCGAGTGTATCATAGTTAGATCCGTTGTCTCGACGTGTGTCTTACAAATGTGCTAGGCACGCTCTTTATTAATTGGCATGATAAATGCTATAAACTTTCCGAATGTCTCTGAAAAGATCTCTCATTTTGGAAGGAGCGTGAGAGATGACTTTGCGAAGTATATCATACTTAGATACGTGATAAGATCCGTTCTCTTGGCAGGTCTCTTACAAACGTGCTGAGTACGCTCCTTATTGATTAAGCCGATAGATGCTATAAACTCCCCGAACGCCTCTATAAAGATCTCTTATTTTGAAAGGAGATTGAGAGATGACTTTGCTAAGTGTATCATAGTTAGATATATGATAAGATCTGTTCTCTCGGTGGGTATCTTACAGAAGTGTTGGACACGCTTCTTATTAATTAGCACGATAAACAATACAAACTCTCCGAATGTCTCTGGAATGATTTCGCATTTTGAAAGGAGTGTGAGAGATGGCTTTGCCGAGTGTATTATAGTTAGATACGTGATAAGATCCGTTTTCTTGATGGGTGCCTTACAGACGTGCTGAGCACGTTCCTTATTAATTGGCACGATAAATATTATAAACTCTCCGGCTACCTTTGGAAAGATCTCTCATTTTGAAAGGAGCGTGAGAGATGAATTTACCGAGTATATAATAGTTAGACACGTGATAAGATTCGTTCTCTCGGTGGGTCTCTTACAGACGTGCTTGGCATGCTCCTTATTAATTGGTGCGATAAACACTACAAAATATCCTAATATCTCTGTAAATATCTCTTATTTTGGAAGAAGTGTGAGAGATGGCTTTGCCGAGTGTAACATATTTAGATACGTGATAAGATTCGTTCTCTTGGCGGGTCTCTTACAGACGTGCGGGGCACACTCCTTATTAATTAGCACGATAAATGCTGTAAACTCTCCGAATGTCTTTGGAAAGATCTCTTATTTTGGAATGAGAATGAGAGATGGCTTTGTCGAGTGTATCATAGTTAGATACGTGATAAGATTTGTTCTCTCGGCGGATGTCTGACAGACGTGCTAAGCACGCTCCTTATTAATTGACACGATAAACGCTACAAACTCCTCGAATGCCTGTAGAAAGATCTCTCATTTTGGAAGCAGCATGATAGATGGCTTTGCTGAGTGTATCATAGTTAGATATGTGATATGATCCGTTATCTCGGTGGGTCTCTTACAAACATGTTAGATACACTCTTTATTAATTGACACGATAAACGCTGCAAACTATCCGAATGCCTCTAGAAAGATCTCGTATTTTGGAAGGAGCGTTAAAGATGGCTTTGCTGAGTGTATCATAGTTAGATACGTGGTAAGATCCATTTTCTCAGTGAGTCTCTTATAGATGTGTTGGGCATGCTCTTTATTAATTGATACGATAAACGCTATAAACTCTTAGAATACTTCTGTAAAGATCTCTTATTTTGAAAGGAGATTGAGAGATGACTTTGCCGAGTGTATAATAGTTAGATATATGATAAGATTTGTTCTCTCGGCGAGTGTCTTACAAAAGTACTGGGCACGTTCCTTATTAATTGGCACGATAAACGCTACAAACTCTCCGAATGTCTGTAGAAAGATTTCTCATTTTTGAAGGAGCGTGATAGATGACTTTGCTAAGTGTTACATAGTTAGATACATGATAAGATCCGTTTTCTCGGCGAGTGTCTTATAGACATGCTGGGCATGCTCCTTATTAATTAGTATGATAAACATTACAAACTCTCTGTATGCCTTTAAAAAGATATATCATTTTATAAAGAGCGTGAGAGATGGCTTTGCCTAATGTATAATAGTTAGATACATGCTAAGATTCGTTCTCTCGGCAGGTCTCTTATAGACATGCTTGGTACGCTCCATATTAATTGGCATGATAAATACTACAAAGTACTTAATATCTTTGTAAATATCTCTTATTTTGGAAGGAGTGTGAGAGATAACTTTACCAAGTGTATTATAATTAGATATGTGATAAGATCCATTCTCCCGGCAGGTCTCTTACAGACGTGCGGGGCACGCTCCTTATTAATTGGCATAATAAGCGCTATAAACTCTCTTAATGCCTCTGGAAAGATCTCTTATTTTGAAAGGAGATTGAGAGATGGCTTTGCCAAATATATCATAGTTAGATACGTGATAAGATCTATTCTCTCGGTGGGTGTCTTACAGACGTGATAGGCACACTCCTTATTAATTGGCACGATAAATGCTATAAACTTTCCGAATGCTTCTAGAAAGATCTCTAGTTTTATTAGGAGCGTAATAGATGCTTTGCTGAATGTATCATAGTTACATACGTAATAAGATCCGTTATCTCGACGGGTCTTTTACAGACATGTTGGGCATACTTCTTATTAATTAGCACAATAAATGCTACAAACTATCCGAATGTCTTTGGAAAGATCTCCTATTTTGGAAGGAGCGTTAGAGTTGGCTTTGCCAAATGTATCATAGTTAGAGACGTGATAATATCAGTTTTCTCGACGGGTGTCTTACAGATGTGTAGGTAGATTTATACACGAGTCTAGCCGAGCCGAGCTTTTCCTAGCTCGTGCTTGACTCAGACTGCTTGAGTCTCAGCTCGTGCTCATCTCGGCTTGGCCTCCGTGTTTGGAACAATAGCTCTTGCTCGGCTTGGACGAGTTCGAGTTCACACAGATAATTTAAGAGAGAGAGAGAGAGAGAGAGATGGAGAGGGAGAGGGAGAGTAGAAGTGTACAATGATGAGATCTTTGAGATTGCTGGATTCTAAGAGCTCGAGGTGGTAAGAGAGAACCGGTCTGTTTGCCACGGGAAGAAAGGCCTTTGGAACTTCCTATATTTTTTTAATTTAATAAATAATACAAATTAAAAATAAAAGAACATGCTTTTTTTTTATAATGGATTTTATTCTAATTTATTTAGAGAAATTGAAAAAAATAAAAAAGGGGGAAATGAGAAAAGGAGGACCTTTGAAACGATGGGGTGTAGGTTTTTGGATGTGTCGCTAGCGAGGACTACCACTTGAAAATCCGTCTCGACTGACCGGAGAAGAAACCTAAAAGAAAAAAGTGAAGAAGAAGAGCTTTTGAGGGGTTTTATGGAAAACGCTTATAGATTTTCAAAAATCGGCATAAGCACTGTAGAGCCAACTGTGATGTCTGGGTATATATATTCTGTACCGAGTCGAGCCGAGTTCGAGCAGTATTCGAGTCTAGTCGAGTCGAGCTGGGGCAAGATTGAACTCGGCTCGAACTCATTTCCAGCTCCAAAAGTCAGCTCGACTTGGTTTGAACTCAGCTTCGATATGAGTCGAGTCGAGCGAGATACCGAGCTAACTCTGCTTGTGTATAGCTTTACGTGTAGGGCACATTTCTTATTAATTGACATGATAAATGCTATAAATCATCTGAATGTCTCTAAAAAGATCTCCCATTTTCGAAGGATCGAGAGAGATGACTTTGCCGAGTTTATTATAGTTAGATACGTTATAAGATCCATTCTCTCAGCGGGTCCCTTACAGATGTGCTGGGCACATTTTTTTTATTAATTTACACAAAAAATGCTACAAACTATATGAATGCTTCTTGAAAGATCTCCCATTTTGAAAGGAGCGTGATAATTGATTTTGCCGAGTGTATTTAGTTAGATACGTGATAAGATCTGTTTTCTCGACGGGTGTCTTACAGACATGCTAGGCACGCTCCTCATTAATTGACACGATAAATGCTACAAACTCTCTGAATGCCTATAGAAAGATTTTTCATTTTAGAAGGAGCGTGAGATATGACTTTGCGAAGTGTATCATAGTTAAATACGTGATAAGATCCGTTCTCTCGGCGGATCTCTTACAGACGTGCTGGGCACCCTCTTTATTAATTGGCACGATAGATGCTATAGACTCTCTGAATGCCTCTAGAAAGATTTCTTATTTTGGAACAGTGTTAAAGATGACTTTGCCGAGTGTATCATAGTTAGATACGTAATAAAATTCATTCTCTCGGCGGGTATCTTACAAATGTGCTTGGCACGCTCCTTATTAATTGGCACGATAAATGCTACAAACTCTCTAAATGTCTCTCTAAAGATTTTCCATTTTGGAAGGAGCATGAGAAATAACTTTTTCAATGTATCATAGTTAGATATGTGATAAGATTCGTTTGCTCAACGGGTGTCTTACAGACGTGTTGGGCACGCATCTTATTAATTGGCACGATAAACGCTACAAACTCCCTGAATGTCTCTAGAAAGATCTCCAATTTTGGAAGGAGCATGAGAGATGACTTTGCCAAGTGTATTATAATTTGATACGTGATAAGATCCGTTTTCTCAGCGAGTCTCTTACAAACATGCTGGGCACGCTTCTTATTAGTTAGTACGATAAATGTTACAAACTCTTCGAATGTCTCCGGAAAGATCTCTCATTTTAGAAAGAGCATCAGAGATGACTTTACCGAGTGTATCATAATTAGATATGTGATAAGATCTGTTCTCTTGATGGGTGTCTTTCAGACGTGCTAGGTAAGCTCCATATTAATTAGTATGATAAACGCAACAAACTCCTTGAATGCCTCTGGAAAGATCTCCTATTTGGAAGGACAGTGAGAGATGGCTTTGTCGAGTGTATCGTAGTTAGTTACATGATAAGATCTGTTTTCTCGACTAGTGTCTTACAAACATGCAGGGCACGCTACTTATAAATTGTCATGATAAACGCTACAAACTCTTTGAATATCTCTAGAAAAATCTCCCATTTTGGAAGGAGCGTGAGAGATGGATTTGCCAAGTGTATCATAATTAGATACGTGATAAGATTCGTTCTCTCAGTAGGTCTCTTACAAATGTGCTGGGCACGTTCCTTATTAATTGGGATGATAAATGCTACAAACTCTCTTAATGCCTCTGGAAAGATCTCTCAATTTGGAAGGAGCGTGAGAGATGGCTTTGCCAAGTGTATCAGTATTTGATACATGATAAGATTCGTTCTCTCGGCGGGTCTCTTACAAACTTGCTTGTCACACTCCTTATTAATTGGTACGATAAACGCTACAAACTTTCATAATGTCTCAAGGAAGATCTCTCATTTTGGAAAGAGCGTGAGAGATGACTTCACCGAATATATCATAGTTAGATACGTGATAAGATCCATTTTATGGATAGGTGTCTTACAAATGTGCTAGGCATGCTCCTTATTATTTAGCACGATAATCGCTACATACTCTCCGAACGTCTCTAGAAAGATCTCTCATTTTGGAAGGAGCATGAGAGAAGACTTTGCCAAGTGTATATAGTTAGATACATGATAAGAATCGTTCTCTCGGTGGGTCTCTTACAGACGTGCTGGGCACGCTCTTTATTAATTGGGACGATAAAAGATACAAACTCTGTGAATGTCTCTAAAAATATCTCTCATTTTGGAAGGAGTGTGATAGATGGCTTTACCAAGTCTATCATAGTTATATATGTGATAAGATTCGTTATATCGGTGGGTCTCTTACAGACATGCTAGGCATGCTCCTTATTAATTGACGCGATAAATGCTACAAACTATCCAAATGTCTCTGGAATGATATCTCATTTTGGAAGGAATGTTAGAAATGGCTTTACTGAGTGTAGCATAGTTAGATACGTAAGGTCCGTTTTCTCAATGGGTGTCTTACAGACGTGCAGAGCACCCTTTTATTAATTGGCATGATAAACGCTATAACATCTTCAAATGTCTTCGGAAAGATCTTCCATTTTGGAAGGAGCGTGAGAGATGACTTCGTCGAGTATATTATAGTTAGATACGTGATAAGATCAGTTTTCTTGGTGGGTCTCTTATAGACGTGCTGGGCACGCTCCTTATTAATTTGTATGAAAAACGTTACAAACTCTTCGAATGTCTCTTAAAAGATCTCCTATTTTGAAAAGCACGTGATAAATGACTTTGTCGAATGTATAATAGTTAAATACGTGATAAGATCCGTTGTCTCGACGAGTGTCTTATAGACATGCTACGCACGTTCCTTATTAATTGGTACGATAAACACTACAAACTCTCCAAATTCTATGGAAAGATCTCACATTTTAGGAGCGTGAGAGATAACTTTGGGAAGTGTATCATAGTTAAATACGTGATAAGATTCATTCTCTCGGCGGGTCTCTTACAGATGTGCTAGGTACGCTCATTATTAATTAGCACGATAGACACTATAAACTCTCCGAATGATTTTAGAAAGATCTCTTATTTTGGAAGGAGATTGAGAGATGGGTTTGTCGAGTGTATCATTGTTAGATACATGATAAGATCTATTTTCTCGGCGGGTCTGTTACAGACGTGCTTGGCACGCTCTTTATTAATTGACACGATAAACATTACAAACTCTTCAAATGTCTCTCGAAAGATCTCCCATTTTGGAAGGAGCGTGAGAGATGACTTTTCCAGTGTATCATAGTTAGATACATGATAAGATCTGTTTTCTCGACGTGTGTCTTACTGACGTGCTGGGCACGCTCCTTATTAATAGGCACGATAAATGTTACAAACTCTCCGAATGTTTTTGAAAAGATCTCCCATTTTGGAAGGAGCGTGAGAAATGACTTTGCTAAGGTAACATAGTTTGGTACGTGATAAGATCTGTTTTCTCAACGGGTGTCTTATAGACGTGCTGGGTAGACTCCGTATTAATTAACACGATAAACACTACGAACTTTCTAAATGTCTCTGAAAAGATCTCTCATTTTGAAAAGAGCGTTAAAGATGGTTTTACTAAGCGTATCATAATTAGATATGTGATAAGATCTGTTCTCTCGAAGGGTGTCTTATAGATGTGCTAGGTAAGCTTCTTATTAATTAGCATGATAAATGCTACAAACTCTTTGAATGTCCTAGGAAAGATCTCCCATTTTGGAAGGACAGTGAGAGATGACTTTGCCGAGTGTATCATAGTTAGATACGTGATAAGATCCATTTTCTTGATGGGTGTCTTACAGACATGCTAGGCACGTAACTTATTAATTGTCATGATAAATACTACAAACTCTCCTTATATCTCTAGAAAGATCTCCCATTTTGTAAGGAGCGTAAGAGATGACTTTGTCAAGTGTATCATAGTTAGATACGTAATAAGATTCGTTCTCTTTGCAGGTTTCTTACCGACGTGCTGGGCACGTTCCTTATAATTGGCACGATAAATGCTACAAACTCTCCCAATATCTCTAGAAATATCTCATATTTTGGAAGGAGCGTGAGAGATGATTTTACCAAGTGTATCAGTGTTAGATACGTGATAAGATTCGTTCTCTAGGCGGGTCTCTTACAAACGTGCTTGGCACGGTCCTTATTAATTGACACGATAAATGCTATAAACTCTCCTAATGTCTCTGACAAGATCTTTGATTTTGAAAAGAGTGTGAGAGATGGATTTACCGAGTGTATCATAATTAAATACGTGATAAGATCCATTTTTTCGATGGGTGTCTTACATACGTCTTAGGCATGCTCATTATTAATTGGTACGATTATCGCTATAAACTCTCTGAATATCTCTAGAAAGATCTCTCGTTTTGGAGGAGCGTGAGAGAAAACTTTGCCAAGTGTATCATAGTTAGATACGTGATAAGATTCGTTCTCTCGGTGGGTCTCTTACAGACATGCTGGGCACACTCCTTATTAATTGACACAATAAATGCCACAAACTCTCTGAATGCCTTTAGAAAGAGCACTCATTTTAAAAGGAGCGTGATAAATGACTTTGCCGAGTATATCATAGTTAGATACATGATAAAATCTATTATCTTGGCATGTCTCTTACAGACATGCTAGACACACTCCTTATTAAATGACATAATAAACGCTATGAACTATCCGAATGTCTCTGGAATGATCTCCCATTTTGAAAGGATCGTTAGAAATGGCTTTGCCAAGTGTATCATAGTTAGATACGTAGTAAGATACGTTTTCTCGATGGGTGTCTTATAGACGTGCAGGGTACGCTTTTTATTAATTGATACAATAAATGTTATAAACTCTTCGAATGTCTTCGAAAAGATCTCTCATTTTAGAAGGTGCGTGAGAGATGACTTTATCGAATATATCAGATTTAGATATATGATAAGATCTATTTTCTTGGCAAGTCTTCAACAAACGTGCTGGGTACGCTCCTTATTAATTTGCACGAAAAACACTACAATCTCTCCAAATATCTTTTGAAAGATCTCTTATTTTGGAAGGAGCGTGATAAATGACTTTGCCAAGTATATCATAGTTAGATACGTGATAAGATCCGTTGTCTCGACGGATGTCTTACAGACGTGCTGAGCATACTCATTAATTAACACGATAAACGTTACAAACTCTCTTAATGTCTCTCGAAACATCTCCCATTTTGAAAGGAGCGTGGGAGATAACTTTACGAAGTGTATAATAGTTAGATACGTGATAAGATCCGTTCTCTCAACAGGTCTCTTACAAACATGCTGGGTACACTTCTTATTAATTGGCACGACAAACACTATAAACTCTCCGATTACATCTGAAAATATATCATATTTTAAAAAGATATTTAAGGATGGCTTTGCCTAGTGTATCATAGTTAGGTACGTGATAAGATTTGTTCTCTCGATGGGTGTCTTACAGACGTGCTGGGCACGCTTCTTATTACTTGGCACGATAAACATTACAAACTTTCCGAATGTCTCTGTAAAGATCTCCCATTTTAAAAGGAGCGTGAGAGATAACTTTGCCAAGTATATCATAGTTAGATACGTTATAAGATTCGTTCTCTCGGCGGGTCTCTTACAGATATGCTGCGCACACTCCTTATTAATTAACACGATGAACGCTACAAACTCTCCAAATGTCTTTAGAAAGATCTTCCATTTTGAAAAAAGCGTTAGAGATGGCTTTGCCAAGTGTATCATAATTAAATACGTGATAAGATCTATTCTCTCGACGGGTATCTTACAGACATGTTGGGTACGCCCCTAATTAATTAGCACGATAAATGCAACAAACTATCTGAATGCTTCTACAAAGATCTCTCATTTTGGAAAGAAAGTGAGAGATGACTTTGCCGAGTGTATCATATTTAGATACGTGTTAAGATTGGTTCTTTTGGCGGGTGTTTTACAGACATGCTGGGTACGTTCTTTATTAATTGGCACAATAAATGATACAAACTCTCCGAATGTTTCTGAAAAGATCTCTCATTTTGGAAGGAGCATGAGAGATGACTTTGCCGAGTGTATCATAGTTAGATATGTGAT
Organism: Magnolia sinica; assembly: GCF_029962835.1. Lineage (NCBI taxonomy): Eukaryota > Viridiplantae > Streptophyta > Magnoliopsida > Magnoliales > Magnoliaceae > Magnolia > Magnolia sinica. The sequence goes on along the minus strand of NC_080586.1, from coordinate 68,085,431 downwards.
AAGATTCATTTTCTTGACGGGTGTCTTACAGGCGTGCTAGACACGCTCCTTATTAATTGGTACGATAAATGTTACAAACTCTCCGAATGCCTCTAGAAAGATATCTCATTTTGGAAGGAGCGTGAGAGATGGCTTTGCCGAGTGTATAATAGTTAGATAAGTGATAAGATTCATTCTCTCGTCGGGTATCTTATAAATGTGTTTGACATGCTCCTTATTAATTGGTGCGATAAATGGTACAAACTATCCTAATGTATTTGTTAATATCTCTTATTTTGGATTGAGCGTGAGAGATGGCTTTTCCGAGTGTATTATATTTAAATACGTGATAAGATCCATTCTCTTGGCAGGTCTCTTACAGACGTGCAGGGCATGCTCCTTATTAATTAGTACAATAAACACTATAAACTCTTCTAATGCCTCTACAAAGATCTCTTATTTTTGAAAGAGATTGAAAGATGGCTTTGCCTAGTGTATCATAGATAGATACGTGATATGATCTGTTCTCTCAGCGGGTGTCTTACATACATGTTAGGCATGCTCCTTATTAATTGACACGATAAACGTTATAAACTCTCTAAATGCTTATATAAAGATCTCTCATTTTGAAGGAGCGTGATAGATGACTTTCCCAAGTGTATCATAGTTAGATACATGATAAGATCCGTTATCTCGGCGGATCTCTTACATACATGCTGAGCATACTCCTTATTAATTGGCACGAGAAACGCTATAAACTATCCGAATGTCTCTGAAAAGATCTCACATTTTGGAAGGAGAGTTAGAGATGACTTTGCCGAGTGTATAATAGTTAGATACATGATAAGATCTGTTTTCTCGATAGGTATCTTATAGACTTGCAGGGCATGTTTCTTATTAATTGGCACGATAAACGCTACAAACTCTCCGAATGTCTATGGAAAGATCTCTCATTTTAGAATGAGCGTGAGAGATGACTTTGCCGAGTATATTATAATTAGATACGTGATAAAATTCGTTCTCTCGGCGGGTTTCTTACAAACGTACTGGGCATGCTCCTTATTAATTTGCATGAAAAATGTTACGAACCCTCTGAATATCTTTTGAAAGATCTCTTATTTTGGAAGGTATGTAATAAATGACTTTGTTGAGTATATCATAGTTAGATACGTGATAAGATCTGTTGTCTTAACGGGTATCTTACAGACGTGTTGGGCACGCTCCTTATTAATTAGCACGATAAACGTTACAAACTCTCCGAACGTCTATAGAAATATTTTCCATTTTGGAAGGAGTGTGAGAGATGATTTTGCAAAGTGTATCATAGTTAAATACGTGATAAGATCCATTCTCTCAGGGGGACTCTTACAGACGTGCTGGGACCCTTTATATTAATTGGTACGATAAATGATATAAACTCTCTGAATGCCTCTAAAAATATCATTTATTTCGAAGGAGATAGAGAAATGGCTTTGCCGAGTATATCATAATTAGATACGTGATAAGATCCGTTATCTTGATGTGTGTTTTACAGACATGCTAGGCACGCTCCTTATTAATTGGTATGATAAACGCTACAAACTCTCCGAATATCTATGAAAAGATTTCCCATTTTGGAAGGAGCATGAGAGATGATTTTGCGAAGTGTATCATATTTATATACGTGATAAGATCCGTTCTCTCAGCGGGTCTCTCACAGACGTGCTGGGCACCTTCCATACTAATTGGTACGATAAATGGTATAAACTCTCCAAATACTTCTAGAAAGATCCTTTATTTTGTAAGGAGATTGAGAGATAGCTTGCCGAGTGTATCATAGTTAGATACGTGATAAGATCTGTTCTCTCGGCAGGTCTCTCATTGTGAGCACGGGCACGCTACTTATTAATTGGCGCGATAAATGCTACAAGCTCTCCGAATGTCTCTGAAAAGATCTCTCATTTTGGAAGGAGTGTAAGAGATGACTTTGTCGAGTGTATCATAGTTAGATACGTTATAGGATCTATTTTCTCGACGGGTGTCTTACAGATAGGCTGGGCATGCTCCTTATTAATTGGCACAATAAATGCTATAAACTCTCCGAATGTCTCTGAAAAGATATTTCATTTTGAAATAAGCATGTGATATAACTTTGCCAAATGTATCATAGTTAGATAAGTGATAAGATCCGTTCTCTCGGCGGGTCTCTTACAGACATGCTGGGCATGCTCCTTATTAATTAGCACGATAAACGTTATAAACTCTCCAAATGTCTCTGGAAAAATCTCCTATTTTGGAAAGAGCGTTAGAGATGACTTTGCCGGGTGTTTCATAATTATATACGTGATAAGATCTGTTATCTAGATGGGTGTCTTACAGATGTTCTGGGCACGCTCCTTATTAATTAACATGATAAACACTACAAACTCTCTGAATGTCTCTGGAAAGAACTCTCTTTTTGGAAGGAGCGTGAGAGATGACTTTGTGAAGTGTATCATATTTAAATACGTGATAAGATCCGTTTTCTCGACGGGTGTCTTACAGACATACTGTTACGCTACTTATTAATTGTCATGATAAATATTACAAACTCTCCAAATATCTCTGGAAAGATCTCCCATTTTGGAAGGAGCGTGAAATATGACTTTGCCAAGTGTATCATAGTTAGATACGTGATAAGAATCATTCTTTCGGCAGACCTCTTATAGACGTGTCAGGCATGTTCCTTATTAATTGACATGATAAACGCTACAAACTTTTCAAATGCCTCTAGATAGATTTTCCATTTTTGAAGGAGCGTAAGAGATAGTTTTACCGAGTGTATCAATATTAGGTACATGATAAGATCCGTTCTCTCGGTGGGTCTCTTACAGATATGCTTGGCATGCTCCTTATTAATTGGCACGATAAACGCTACAAGCTTTCCTAATATCTCTGGAAAGATCTCTCATTTTGGAAGGAGCGTGAGAAAAGTAAGACCCATATCTTACACCGTACCATTCCATAGGCTTCTGCGGTCATTTCCGTCTAATTCTGGTAACCCTCGACTAATAATCGACATTTGTGCGCAATCCTAGGTTGCAACCCGTAGATCTAAGATGTGGGCCCGCGTTCATTTTGAGAAAAATGCCGCACGTACGAATTTGGAGAGAATCTTTACAACATATCCAATCAATCAATCAATCAATCAAGTCAAGTACACACTTTATCACAAGTAAAAGCAATCATCCCTCTCTTACACAACCTTACCCAAAGTCAACTCTCCTCTCTCTCTCTCTCTCTCCACCTATCCCTCTCTCACCCAAAATTCAACCAAGCCCATCCCTCTTCTTACACACTCATCCGTCTTTCCTTACATCACTCCTCTCCCTCTCATTTCTCTCTCATTCTAAGCAACTTCTAAGAGAGCACCCAACGTCTAAGCTTCCCAAGCAACCCAAGTGTGGCCCACTTCTTTACCACCTAATGTCTCATCCCTACCCTCAAAATTTCATCATCCTCCATCAAGATCGAAGTTAAGGAGCTTAGGAGTCCAAGGAGCTAAAGAAGAAGGTCGATAGGTTGGTGATTCACCGTTGATTCCCATTTAAGGGCCCACTTATGTTGGGATCCATTTTGATGTATGTGTGTGATCAAAGAGGGGGCCATAGTGGCGGGGTCCCTCCACTACACCATCTCTCTCTCTCTCTCTCTCTCTCTCTCTCTCTCTCTCTCTTCTTTTAGGTGGTGATGATGATGTGAGTGACCCACATGTGGCATATGTATTATATCCATACCGTCCACTTTAGGATGTATGGACCCCACCGTGATGAATGGATTAGATCCACACAGTCCATCAGCGGGCCACGTGTATATGGGGCCACCTCAGTGTATGTGGCTGGTGGGCCACGTGTACGTGGACCCCACGTTGATGAATGTATTACATCCATACATGGGATGTGCTGGACTGTAAAACACAACAGTCATTTTTTTTTAAAAAAGAAAAAGAATATATATATATATACATATACCACATATATATATATAATAATATATGTGATATTATATATATGTGTGTGTGTGTGTGTGTGTGTGTGTGTGTGTGTGTGATGGTGGGCCCCACATGGGAACCCACCGCTGGAGAAGCCAATTAGCTGATGTACCTTACATCAGCTATATAACTGATGTATTGACATCAGCAAGTTGGTGGGGACCACCATCATATATGTGTTTCATATCCAGGCCATCCGTACGTGCCTAGACGGTCCTATGGGACCCATACATGAGGTATGTGTTGAATCCACACTGTCCAATGATCTGGACGGTGAGGACCACCGTGATGTATTTTTGTAGCCACATCGTCCAGATGCTTGGACGGTGGAAGCCACCATTGATGTATGTATTGAATCCAAGCCGTACATCACGTGGGACCCACCATACTAATTGACGTCAACAAGTTCTGGGGTCCCACATGATGTACGTTTTACCAGTAACATCCACACTATCCATGGCTTGGATGTGGAGCCCAGATGGTATGTGTGCTGTATATGCCTGCTGCTGGAGGGAAATTACAAATATCAGATTGATTTAAAATCTGGTGGGCCACCACGTGGACCCACCTTGATGTTTTTGTTTATCCAAACCGTCCATCCATCTGTGGAAATCCATTGTGATGTATGTTTTGTATTCCACACCGTCCATCTGGACAAGTGTGACCTCTGGAAAGATCTCTTATTTTGTAAGGAGCGTGAGAGAAGGCTTTACCGAATGTATTATAGTTAGATACGTGATAAGATTCGTTCTGTTGGCAGGTCTCTTACAGAAGTGTTGGACACGCTCCTTATTAATTGACATGATAAACATTACAAACTCTCCGAATGCCTCTAGAAAGATCTCTCATTTTGGAAGGATCGTGATAAATGGCTTTGCTAAGAGTATGATAGTTAGATACGTGATAAGATCCGTTATCACGACAAGCCTCTTACAGACATGCGAGGCACGCTCCTTATTAATTGGTATAATAAACGCTACAAACTATATGAATATCTCTGAAAAGATCTTCTATTTTGAAAGTAGTGTTAAAGATGGCTGCGCCGAATGTATCATAGTTAGATACGTGATAATATCCATTTCTCGATGGGTGTCTTACAGATGTGTAGGGCACGCTTCTTATGAATTAGCAGGATAAACGCTACAAACTCTTTGAATGTCTCTGAAAAGATATCTCATTTAGGAATGATCGTGAGAGATGACTTTGCCGAGTATATCATAGTTAAATACATAATAAGATCCGTTTTCTCGGCGGGCCTCTTACAAATGTGTTAAGCACGCTCTTATTAATTTGCATGAAAAATGCTACAAACTCTCTGAATGTCTCTTTAAAAGATCTCCCATTTTGGAAGGAGTGTGATAAATAACTTTGCCAAGTGTATCATAGTTAGATACGTGATAAGATCCGTTGTCTCAATGGGTGCCTTACCGATGTGTTGGGCATGTAACTTATTAATTGGTACGATAAATGTTACAAACTCTCTAAATGTCTATGGAAAGATCTCTTATTTTGGAAGGAGCATGAGAGATAACTTTGCGAAGTGTACCATAGTTAGATACGTGATAAGATCCGTTCTCTTGGCAGGTATCTTACAAATGTGCTGGGCATACTCGTTATTAATTGGCACGATAAACGCTATAAACTCTCTGAATGCCTTTGGAAAGATCTCTTATTTTGGAAGGAGATTGAGAGAAGCCTTTGCTGAGTGTATCATAGTTAAATACGTGATAAGATCTTTTCTCTCGGTAGGTGTCTCACAAACGTGCTGGGCACGCTCCTTATTAATTGGCATGATAAATGCTACATATGATAAACATTACAAACTCTCTGAATGTCTCTGGAAAGAACTCTCATTTTGGAAGGAGCGTGAGAGATGACTTTGCGAAGTGTATCATATTTAAATACGTGATAAGATCCGTTTTCTCGACGGGTGTCTTACAGACATACTGTCACGCTACTTATTAATTGCCATGATAAATATTACAACCTCTCCAAATATCTCTGGAAAGATCTCCCATTTTGAAAGGAGCGTGAAATGTGACTTTGCCAAGTGTATCATAGTTAGATACGTGATAAGAATCATTCTTTCGGCAGACCTCTTATAGACGTGTCGATGGCATGTTGCCTTATCGTAATTGGCATGATATGGGCATTCATTCGCTACAAAATCTTTGAATGACCTCGGAATAGATCTCTCATTTTGGAAGGAGTGTGAGAGATGACTTTGCCAAGATCATAATTAGATACGTGATAAGATCCATTCTCTCGGCGGGTCTCTTACAGACGATCATAGTGAATTTTGTGATGGTGTTCTTGTGGTTATTATTTGTGGATTATGCTTATTACGAATCAAATTGATGTTGAAAATTCTCCTTATAGGATCTCAGGATGCTGTTAGCGCCGGATTCGGCGATCGGGAATTTTATGAACTCAGATTCCGAATTTGGGGTGTGACAAAAGATGTATTTGTCGAGTATATCATAGTTAGATATGTGATAAGATTCGTTCTCTCGACGGGTCTCTTAGAGATGTGGGGGCGCGTTCCTTGTTAATTAGCATGATAAACGTTATAAACTCTCCGAATGCCTCTGGAAAGATCTCTTATTTTGTAAGGAGCGTGAGAGAAGGCTTTGCCGAATGTATTATAGTTAGATACGTGACAAGATTCGTTCTGTTGTCGGGTCTCTTACAGAAGTGTTGGACACGCTTCTTATTAATTGGCATGATAAACATTACAAACTCTCCGAATGCCTCTAGAAAGATCTCTCATTTTGGAAGGATCATGATAAATGGCTTTGCTGAGAGTATGATAGTTAGATACGTGATAAGATCCGTTATCACGGCAAGTCTCTTACAGACATGCGAGGCACGCTCCTTATTAATTGGTATAATAAACGCTACAAACTATCTGAATATCTCTGGAAAGATCCATTTCGAAAGTAGTGTTAAAGATGGTTGTGCCGAGTGTATCATAGTTAGATACGTGGTAATATCCATTTTCTCGATGGGTCTCTTACAGATGTGTAGGGCACGCTTCTTATGAATTGGCAGGATAAACGCTACAAACTCTTTGAATGTCTCTGGAAAGATATCTCATTTAGGAAAGATCGTGAGAGATGACTTTGTCGAGTATATCATAGTTAAATACATGATAAGATCCATTTTCTCGGCGGGCCTCTTACAAATGTGTTAAGCACGCTCCTTATTAATTTGTATGAAAAATGCTACAAACTCTCTGAATGTCTCTTTAAAAGATCTCCCATTTTGGAAGGAGTGTGATAAATGATTTTGCCGAGTGTATCATAGTTAGATACGTGATAAGATTTGTTGTCTCGATGGGTGCCTTACCGATGTATTGGGCATGTAACTTATTAGTTGGTACGATAAATGTTACAAATTCTCTGAATGTCTATGGAAAGATCTCTTATTTTGGAAGGAGCGTGAGAGATAACTTTGCGAAGTGTACCATAGTTAGATACGTAATAAGATCCGTTCTCTTGGCAGGTATCTTACAAATGTGCTGGGCATACTCGTTATTAATTAACACGATAAACGCTATAAACTCTCTGAATGCCTCTAGAAAGATCTCTTATTTTGGAAGGAGATTGAGAGAAACCTTTGCTGAGTGTATCAAGTTAAATACGTGATAAGATCTTTTCTCTCGGTAGGTGTCTCACAAACGTGCTGGGCACGCTCCTTATTAATTGGCATGATAAATGCTACAAACTTTTCGAATGTCTCTGAAAAGATCTCTCATTTTGGAAAGAGCGTGAGAGATGGTTTTGCCGAGTGTATCATAGTTAGATACGTGATAAGATACGTTTTTTCGACGGGTGTCTTACAGACGCGTTGGGCACGATCCTTATTAATTGACACGATAAATGTTACAAACTCTCCAAATGTCTCTCGAAAGATCTCCTAATTTGGAAGGAGCATGAGAGATGGATTTGCCAAGCGAATCATAGTTAGATACGTGATAAGATCTCTTTTCTCGACGGGTGTCTGACAGACGTGCTGAGCATGCTCATTAATTAACACGATAAAGTTATAAACTCTTTAAATACATTTGGATAGATCTCTTATTTTGGAAGGATATTGAGAGATGGCTTTGCCGAATGTATCATAGTTAGATACGTGATAAGATCTGTTCTCTCGGCGGGTGTCTTACAGATGTGCTAGGCACGGTCCTTATTAATTGATACGATAAACGCTACAAACTCTCTGAATGTCTCTAGAAAGATCTCTCATTTTGGAAGGAGCATGAGAGATGGCTTCGCTGAGTGTATCATAGTTAGATACGTGATAAGATCTGTTTTCTCGACGAGTGTGTTATAGATGTGTTGGTCACGCTTATTATTAATTGGTACAATAAACACTACAAACTCTCCGAATGTCTTTGAAAAAATCTCCCATTTTAGATGAAGCGTGAGAGATGACTTTGCTAAGTGTATCATAGTTAGATACGTAATAAAATCCATTTTCTTAGCTGGTCTCTTAAAAATATGTTGGGCACGCTCCTTATTAATTAGCATGATAAACACTACAAATTCTCTAAATTTCTCTTGAAAGATCTCTCATTTTGGAAAGAGCGTTAGAAATGACTTTACCAAGTGTATCATAATTAGACACGCGATAAGATATATTCTCTCACTCCAGTAATAGTACTGTGTACAATGGGAAGAGTAGTTACGGAGTTCTTTTCAAATTGAATAAACTTTTTGATGGTTCGTGGCACAACCAAGTTTAGAAGGACCGTGAGAGATGAATTTGCCGAGTGTATCATAGTTAGATACGTGATAAGATCCATTTTCTCGATAGGTGTTTTAAAAACATGCTGGCACGCTACTTATTAATTGGCACGATAAACGCTACAAACTCATCGAATATCTGTGAAAAAATCTCTCATTTTGGAAGGAGCGTGAGAGATGACTTTGCCAAGTATATCATATTTGGATATGTGATAAGATCCGTTCTCTCGACGGGTCTCTTACAGAAATGTTGGGCACGTTCCTTATTAATTGGCACGATAAACGCTACAAACTCTTCGAATGCCTCTGGAAAAATCTCTCATTTTGGAAAGAGCGTGAGAGATGGCTTTACCGAGTATATTATAGTTAGATACGTGATAAGATTCGTTGTCTTGACAGGTGTCTTACAGACATGCTGGGCACGTTCCTTATTCATTGACACGATAAATGTTATAAACTCTCCGAATGTCTTTGGAAAGATCTTCCATTTTGGAAGAAGCGTGAAAGATAACTTTACGAAGTGTGTCATATTTAGATATGTGATAAGATCCATTTTCTCGATGGGTGTCTTGCAAGCGTGTTGTGCACACTCCTTATTAATTAGCACGATAAACTCTACAAACTCTTCGAATGTCTATGGAAAGATCTCTCAATTTGAAAGGAGCATGAGAGATGGCTTTGCTAAGTGTATCATAGTTAGATACGTGGTAAGATATGTTCTCTTGATGAGTGTCTTATAGACGTGCTGGGCATGCTTCTTATTAATTAGCACGATAAACCTTTCAAACTCTCCAAATGTCTTTGGAAAGATCTCTCATTTTGGTAGGAGTGTGAGAGATAGCATTGCCGAGTGTATCATAGTTAGATACGTGATAAGATCCGTTTTTTCGATGGGTGTCGTATAAACGTGCTAGGCACGTTCATTAATTGTCATGATAAATGTTACAAACTCTCTGAATGTCTCTTAAAAGATTTCTCATTTCGAAGGAGCGTGAGGGATGACTTTGCGAAGTGTATCATGGTTAGATACGTGATAAGATCCGTTATCTCGGCGTGTCTCTTACAAACGTATTGTGCACGCTCTTTATTAATTGGCACGATAAACGCTACAAACTCTCTAAATATTTTTGAAAAGATCTCCCATTTTGGAAGAAGCGTGAGAGATGACTTTACCGAGTGTGTCATAGTTATATATGTGATAAGATCCGTTTTATCGACAGGTGTCTTACAGACGTGCTGTGCACACTCCTTATTAATTAGCACAATAAACGCTATAAACTCTTTGAATGTCTCTGAAAAGTTCTCTTATTTTGGAAGGAGGGTAAGAGATAACTTTAGCAAGTATATCATAGTATGATACGTGATAAGATTCGTTCTCTTAGTGGGTTTCTTATAGACATGCTGGGCACGTTCCTTATTAATTGGCATGATAAAAGCTACAAACTCTCCGAATACCTTTGGAAAGATCTCCCATTTTGGAAAGAGCATGAGAGATGGCTTTGCAGAGTGTATAATAGTTAGATGCGTGATAAGATTCATTCTCTCGGCGGGTGTCTCTGAATGTCTCTCGAAAGATGTCCCATTTTGGAAGGAGCGTGAGAGATGGTTTTGCCGAGTGTATCATAGTTAGGTATGCGATAAGATTCGTTTTCTCGACGGGTGTCTTACAGATGTGCTGGGCACACTCCTTATTAATTTGCACGATAAACACTAAAAATTCTCTGAATATCTCTGGAAAGATCTTCCATTTTGGAAGGAGCGTGAGAGATGTCTTTGCCAAATGTATCATAGTTAGATACGTGATAAGATTCGTTCTCTTGGCGGGTTTCTTACAGACGTGCTGGTCACGCTTCTTATTAATTGGCACGATAAATGCTACAAACTCTCTAAATGCCTCTGGAATTATCTCCCATTTTAAAAGGAGCGTGAGAGATGAGTTTTCCAAGTATATTATAGTTAGATATGTGATAAGATTCATTCTCTCGGCGGGTCTCTTACAGACGTGCTGGGCAGGCTCTTTATTAATTGACACGATAAACATTACAAGCTCTCCAAATGCCTTCGAAAATATATATCATTTTGGAAGGAGCGTGAGAGATGGATTTGCACAATGTATAATAGTTAGATACGTGATAAGATCCATTCTCCCGGCGGCTCTCTTATTGACATGCTAGGCACGCTCCTTATTAATTTGCACGATAAACGTGGCCATGTAGCATCCATCGATTTACTCTCATAAAGGCAAGTGTAAAGGTTTGTGCCTCCGCATTAATAACATAATGCGTAACACTGATGAAAGATCAAACGAAGATATTTCATGCGAGAGTAGGATTTCCGTCACGCCCTAAACTTGGGAACCGTGCTCATTAAATTTTCGGCTGCTGAATTTGATGTCGATAATCTCCGTAGTACCCCATTCTCGATTCCTACCTCGTATACTCCAGGTTCCAATGCTGGGATCTTACAAGCAAGATTTCCAGGGTAATTTATTTTTTATTTTTTATTTTTATAAAGGAGCATAACCATAAGTGTACCAAAGTCACAAAAACATCATCATCACATATCCATTAATAAATCTTTAAGTACAATGCTGGAAAGGGAAATATAAGATATAATTAAAAACTCAAAAGATCATACTCATGCTCCGATCTCATTGCTATTGTACACCCTAGCATCACTTGAAGTGTAAACAAATGTATATAACCTCCTATGAAGCTTAGTAGAGTGCATGTGTGCGTGCGCGCGTAATGCATATGACAAGAATACATATATCAGAGTATGCGGAAGATGATGGAAGGCTAAGCTGTCAAGTCCATGAATGTTGTTAGCCATACCAAAGCTATACAATGTAAGGCCCACGTGGCCGAGTGTCATATGCTAGAGATGCAACACAAATATGTCGATCCTCAACTAGTGCACATATTAGAACGCTTCGTCACTGGAAACATCACTGGGGTCTATAACACTCCAACAATGGCTTCCACCCATCGCGTGCATGACTAAGTGAGTGGAGAAGACCTCACTATCCACCTCGTCAATGGTATGCCAATGCCCACCCGACTTGTCGATAGCAAACCCATTTCACGAGCAGGTCAGACTCAACCTAGCTTATAACCCCCTACCATCGGGCGGATAAGGTCACACACCTTTCCAATTGACCTTGTAATAGAGAGAGACGCAGTCTACTTGTACCATAAGGTTTAACGACTTTTACCTAAAGACATCCATAGTGCCCAAGTGCTAAAACACATATTTCTGGTATCCAATTAGGCCATCCACGGTATGCTTATGGAGGCCACAACCCCAATGTCGCTAGGGTGTAAAAGTGATTGTGACATATAAGATGCGAAATACATGAGTCATGCTATCCAAGTCATGCACCAAAACTAAGCATATCGTGCAATCATGTGGGGCGACCCTATCTCATATAGTCCCTTAAGTGTCTCAAGTCAAAGGGCATATGCTATGAACAATCATCATCCACATCAGGCATACAAATGATGTGTATGGGCATATAACGAGGCATGATATCCATTACACTTGTGTCCTATCAGGCCAAGTACACTAACATATTATCAGACATATTATGTGATAATCGGCCTTAATTGGCACATCATATACAGAGAGTGAGACCTGAATGACAGGCCCCACCAGGAATGTAGAGGTCTATGTGGTGTGGCCCATATTAGACTAACATCGGCTCCTCGTGTATCATGTATGTAAAAAGTCTAGTAACCGGATGTAAGTCATGGATAAAATACATATGTCAAGGCGGGGCCCTCTAGGAATGACCTGGGGTAGACACCCGTATGTGCAACATGTGTGCCACTAGGTTATCAATCTATTGGGCACATGGCCCACCAACGATATCCCGAAACAATTAGAGTTTCAACTGCATCACTATAATTACTGTAATCGGATGATTTGCACCATGTGAACATTGCTGATGTAAATCGATGGTTACAGATCATTGGTTAATCACTAGGATGTGATCCTGTGCTTATGGCCCATCGGAGTCATGGGATTTCATCATTTCAGGCAAAGTATATGCTTCAACAGATTTATTACAACCATAGTGTCAACTTTACATACGTACACTAATTAGAGATATAAAATTGATCTAATAATTAAATTCAAACCCCTGTAAATATATTACACATATTACCTTAAGATTATAGAGATTTTGAATATAGGGTGTCAAACATAGCCAAAGGATTCTAGCAATCCAAGGATCCCGAGTCTAAGGGAACTCCAAATCCAAGGGATCCCAAATACAGGGGACTCTAAATCCAAGGGATGCCTAAACTAGGAATTTTCAAATCCAAGGGATTCCGAAATCCAGAAATTCCAAATCTAAGGGGGTTTCCACCCCTATAGTTCCTTATGGTGCGGCCCACCTGAGGTGAGGATTGGTCGAAACTTTGCGCCTATGGCCTAACACGACCTATAGAAAAGGATGGACAGCATGGATGGGTCATATCCATTAAGGTGGGGCCCACGGATGGGACGCCACCATGCCACATTGCATGGTCAGATGTTGATAGTGTGGTAGTGGTTCCCAGCCCCATCGTTGCCTATGGTGTGGTCCACCCGAGGGTTGGATTAGTTTCATTTTTGGGCTCAAGGGTTAAAATAACCTGGGAAAACAAATGAATGGTGTGGATCAAGGAAATACATCAAGGTGGATCCCACAAGTGGGAACCTACTCCCCAGCTACTTGCATGCACAACATCAATGATGCTAGGGCTTTCCAGCCCCTTGCACCTTACGGTGTGGCTCACTTGAGATGTGGATCGGCTTTAGTTTTGGGCTTTATGCCCAAAATGATATGGCAAAGTAGATGGGCGGAATGGATGAAACATGTACATCATGATGGCCCTATGAAGTGGGCCCTTGGTTCGCCTTTGGTCGTTGGACAGTCAGCATCCAGACACCAGAAACCATATATTTTTTCCTTTTTTATTTCATTTTTTTTTATACAAGTGGGTCCACGATTAGACAATCCACTCCATCCATCTACTTGGCCATCTCGGGATGGGCCCAAGGAGCTTGGATCAAGTTGATCTTTGCATTTTTCCTTCATCCAGATCTAAGTGATCTAATCAACATGTTGCATGATAAATAAATATCATAGCGGGCCATACAAGGTGGTCCACGCTGGCTGTCATAGCATGCAGGGCATGCTCTTCAACAGCGTGACCCACTTCTGGGCCTCACAACACCATCAAAAGAAGAAGAAAGGGAAAGAAAAAGCAATGGAAGGAAGATTCAACCATCGAGGTGTCCCCCGCTACTATTGGGTCCACCATACACTCCATAGATGAACAAGGTGGGTCTCGCCCTTGTGGACCGACCAAAATGGGATAACATAAAGGAATTAGAGGATTTTTATCCTCCCATGCACTCACAACGTAGATGGATGGTTGGATTGACGATCGGACAGTCCAACAAGCTCATCTCTACTCTTAATATCCTCTAATATCTCTTTTCTCTTATCTTTTACTCTTAACCTCTAGATCTCTCCCTAATCTCTATCGAGCTCTCTCTTTCTCAAATCATCTCTCTATTCTTTCTTTCTTTTCCCCCCCTCTCTCTTGATCTCTCCCTAATATCTCTAATTTCTTTCTTTTTATTAATCTTTCTCTACTTTCTTGCTAGGAAATATTTGGAAATGAGAAGGGTTAAGGGATTTGTGGTAGAATTTTTAGGATAGATAGGGGATTAGGAGCAATTGGAGGGGTAAAATAGGGTAGCATAGGTAAGGGCATGGGTTGCTTTGACTAATAGGGAGAGAGGGGTGATGTATTGATTGATGGTTTGATAGATAGATTGATTGATTAGACAACTTTGGAATTTGTGCAAATGAGGCCCGCATGTGTTGAGCGGCCTACCTCAAATTGTGTCAAAACTGCAACTTCTAATCTGGGTATCATAATGGGGCATGTCACGCGGCGTTGGAATCATAGCGCCTGCACAGTTGCTATGGTACAAGTTTCGGGGTGTTGCAGTATTGCAATAGGCTTGCGATCAAAACTCGTCAATTTGGTCCACCTAGAATATGCCGATGTCAAAATTGAAGCATACAGAAAGTCTCACGAGGTTACGGGTCTTATAATTTTTTTTGATACTAACCTTGTAATGTCAACATGCGACAACCTTTGATTAGTTCACATCAATGCGCTAAAAATAGATGTAAACAAATGGATCAAGTGGACCACTGCCTGGGGCCGTTGCACAAAACCTTAGGATCTAGCCTCCCAAAAACACCAGAATTATGGGATAATAAAGCAATAAAATAAATCAAAGTACAAACCACACGACACAAGAGATTTTTACGTGGAAAACCCTCAAAGAGGTAAAAACCACGGGACCTCGTCCAGAGCAACAATCCACTATGAAGTAGAACGTTACAACGAATCACAAGCATACACCACTTGGATCAAACCTTCTTCACTCATGTAGGAGTGGATAAATAATAAAAGAATAAAAGAAAACAGAGAAATCTCATTGATCACGAGGACGTAAAAGCGCTAAGACGTCGACTGCGAAGTAGATCACAACTACGAGCATAATTTCCATTTCACAAGCTTCATCTCTCTCTCTCTCTCTCTCTCTCACCTTGGCCATCAAAAACCCTTAACATAATAGCTTTAGAAAGCCTTCTCAATGCCTTAGAAAAGCCTTAGGGACTCCTATTTATAGTTTAGGCAATTTACTTCCGGACATGAATTTGTGTAACCTCGACTGGTCGAGTAGAGTCCTCAATCGGTTCAGCAGACTCCTCGACTAGTCGAACAGCGAGGAAGAATAAACACAATTGGTCGCTGGAATTTGAGTCAAGCGCCACTCGACTGGTCGAGCACCACCCTCGACCCATGAGGAGAAAATCACCATCAACCACACCATAGGAAGCAGTAGGAATTGAAAGCCCACCATCAAAAACCTCATGGAGGGCGCATAAGTTTTGCATCAAGCTAATATTTATGTTTTCCCTTCATAAATGAAAGGTTGGATGGCAAATAAACATCACACATGGGCCTTAGAAAATTTTCAATGGTAGGAATTTAATCCCCACTACTCCTTGTGGTGTGATTCACTTGAGCCTACAATCTACCTTCTTTTAGATTCATGCCCTAAAATTATCTATCAAAATAGTTGAAATGTGTGATGAAACATATACACCACAGTGGATTCTATGAAGACCTAACAAGACTGTCCGTCTGTAGCTAGGTCCTAGTGGGGGTAGTATCCCATCTGCATCAATTAAAATAACATCTAAGTAGATTCCCTATGAGGATGGAAGCTACATGGGACCGCCTGTGATGTTTGTGGAAAATCCACCCTACATGCATTTTTCCAGGATTAAGCTAGGAAATGAGCTAAAAAATGATGCAAATCCAAAACTCAAGTGGACACACTAGGGAAAAAAGGGGCATAGGTATATGCATAGGGTTGAAACCTCTTTAGGTTCCACCGTGATACTTATATGCCATCCATACTGTTCATAAGGTCATTCCTATAGGCATGAATTGAAACAAAAAAAAAAATAGCCTTACGCAAAAGTTGTGTGGCCCCACAAACTTTTCAATGGTGGACATTCAATCCTTTATCATGTGGCCCACTTGAATTTTAAATTTGCATTATTTTTGGACCCATATTCTAAGATGATTTGAAAAAACAAATGAACAGATTGAATTTCTCACAAACATCATAGCGGCCCACTTAGCTTCAGACGGTAGCAAGTTCTTGCAAAAGCCTTTGACAGGCAATCCGCATCCCATCGAGATGAATGAGCTATGGCCACTCTTTATCTAAATGGGACACAGTACACAAGGCGGACGTGGATTTCCTCCTAAACCCTTTCCCGGGAAGTCCTGCGCTTGAAAGCTAGGTACGGCCACCGTGATGTTTGTGAGAAATCCATCCCATCCATTTGTTTCATGAGCTCATTTTAAGACATCCAGATAAAAATGGGCCAGATCTAAGACTCAAGTAGGCCACACAAGAGGAAACAGTGGGGATTAAAGGCCCATCGTTAACACATTCATATGGCCACAAAAGTGTTGTACCATGCTATATTTGTGTGTGTGATTTCAATTCATTGCAGAGTGAATGACCTTATAAATAGTTTGGATGGTATATAAACATCTAGATAGAGCCCAAGAAGGTTTCAACTTTAGTAAATTTTTTATTTTTTTTTTCAAAATTTCTCCTCGTGTGGCTTACTTGAGTTTTGCATCTGACTCATTTTTTATCACATATTCTAAAATGAGCTCTCAAAACCGACGGATCAGATAAATTTCTCATGAACATTATGATGGACCCCACCTATCTTCCTTGAAAAGGCTTTTGGAGATATTGGATGCCCTTGATGGCTTAAGTTTTAAAAATAGAACCTGCCACAGTCCTATCCTTTGCTTTTTTCTGCAATTTATCTCACTCCTAACTTGACCTTTAGCTTTCTTTATTTGACACGGTCCCTTTAATGGCCGCAGATCAGATGGATAAAATTTTCTAATAGGTGTGAATTTTCAAACATAAATAATAAATGCTGGGCCCCACACACGTTCGTTCCTATCCTCTTCGAATGTCACCATGCTATGCCCCACGCATGTTCAGTCCCACCGTGACGTCTGCGTGACATTAAAGACAAATGGGTTATTTAAATAAGAGTTGCTTATGCATAATTAATTATAAGTCCAACTAGCTAATGTATGAGGCCCACCATAATGTTTATATGACATCTTGCCCTATCTAAAATGTCCCAAATAGCAAGTGGGGCACACATAGAGGTGGGCACCGGATAACTCGATCCGGCTAACTCGACTCGTCGGACTCGTTCAGATCCGACTCGACCCGAACCGAATGGGTGAGTCAGTCTAAACCCAGTAGGCTTCCCCCAATCCGAACTCAAACTGAGTCGAGTTCGAGTTATCTAGTAACTCGACCTAACTCAACCCGAAACTCGATCCGGTTAGACCTGACTCGATCCAAAACCTAACTCTCTAACCCTACCCGCCGCACCCTACCTCGACCTAATCCCAAAATCTGTCTCCCTCCCTCATCCTCCTCATCTTCCAAGCCCTCCCTCCCTCCCTCCCTCCCTCCAAGCTTAGCAACCACCCACCACCATCACCCTCCTCCTCATCCTCCCCTCTCTCCTCTCCACCCTGTCTCTCCCTCCCTCATCTCTCAATCCTACTTGGTGCCAACTCGACCCGACTCGGTACTTCTGACCGGATCAGACTCAGTCTGGATCAGTCCAGGCCAGACTAGACTCGGATCAAGTTCGGGTCAGGTCTATTTCAAAACCGGATCAAGTCAAATCAGCCCTAACTCGGTCGGACTTGACTCGATGCCCAGTTATAGGCACACACCATAGAAAATAATGAATAATCACCCAAAAAAAAAAAAATCTCTACACTCATGTGGGGCCCTTTAATGGTTGGATGGACCTGATTTTTGAAGCATCATCTTTCAGGGTAGGACAACCTTACTGGCCGGATGTCATACAAAAAGCATGGTGGCTCACATGCCAACTAGCTGTACGTGCAGCTATTTGGCATGACAGTCATCTCATCCTCTAAAAAACTGTATTTTGACTTTAACAGCTGATTTTTTAATTTTTTTTTACTTTAGCTGGTGTGACACATCGAGTGATACATCCGAGCCATTAAAAATGTGGACCACACGTAAATGGTACACCCATCGAAAATGTGGACCGCACCATGAAGATTAGGTAGAGTGAGAATTGTAACAATCTGGAAACCGTTCATTAAGCCAAACCATCGGCTGATTTATAGATGCAACCCGTGTGATGCATGAAACATCTTGTTTTTAAATCCAGATGATCTTCATGACCTGGCCCACCTTTTGTATGTGTGGCCCACCTGAATCATCCATTCCGATCATCACCTATTCCTAAAATCACGGTACCTACCGGATCACCAGCTTGGTATGAAATGATTCGTAACTGTCGATCAACCACTCAAAAGCTGATAGATTAGTCTTGCCGGTAATGGCGCCCAAAGACAGAGCAGAGACAAATATGGGGCCCACTGTAATGTATGCTTCTTATCCATGCTGTCCATCCATTTTAAAAGCTCATTTTAGGGAAATTTCCTGAAATCGACGTATATCCAAAGATCAAGTGGACCACACCATAGGAAACAATGTGAATTGATCACTTACCATTGAAAACTTCTTGGGGGCCACAGAAATTTTAAATCAAGCTGATAGTTGTGTTTTACCTTCATACATGTCTGTATGACCTTTTGAACAGGCTGGATGAAAAATAAACATCACCGTGGGGCCTTGGAAGGTTTCAATGGTGGACGTCATTATCCCCACTGTTTCCTGTGGTGTGGTCCACTTGAGATTTGGATATGGTTCGACTTTGAGCTCATGCCATACAATTATCTGGAAAAACGGATGGACGGTGTGGATAAGACACATACATCCTCAGTGGCCCCACAGGGTTTACTCAGTAAGCAATCTGCTTCCCACAAATATGGCTGATGTTTTCTTATCACTGAAAAATCATTAAACAATATTGTCAGAAGAATAATGCAAATTTTAAAAATCTTGACAGTTTTAAACTTCACATGGTAAAATTATCGTGAAATTATTGAATTTTTACAAAATAAATAAATAAAAGTTTAAACAAATTCATTCTTACCCAATTTTAATATTTTTAAAATTATTTCATTAATTTATAATAAATATTTTAATATTATATTTTCACTGATACAGTGAGAAATTAATAAAATAATAATAACAATAATAAATCTAAAGATCTCTTTAGAAATTCCCACGCTGAGATATTGACAAGAACAAGATGGCTCAAGTTCATTAGTGGACAATGGGGTTTTTGGTGCATGTATTTAATTGTAATTTGGTGGAATAAAATTGCTTTAATGCAGTTATTATCTACTGTCAAGAATTATCTTGAAATCTCTGATTTCAAAGGACATTGTATTCCATTGCGTGCTATATTTGGATTGACCAAATGAATGCAATGAAAATCCACCACCATCCCAGAAAGTATACTGGTGTTTATAAAAATCACAGGCAACCAACCTTTCTAATGTTGTGATGACGCAACCGACCATTTTAGTGTTATGAGTTAACAACTGTTGTGGACCCCACCGTGATGCATATCTTGTATCTGTATCATCCATTCATTTTGGGCGTGGGCCCAAAACTGAGGCAAATCCAGAGCTTACATGGACCACACCGTGGAAATGAGTGGGGACAATGACGCCCATTGAAGCCTTCCTAGGGCCCACCTTGATGTTTATTGGCCATCCAACCTGTTCATAAGGACCTAGATAGAGGGAAAACATAAATATCAGCTTGATCCAAAACTTCTCTAGCCGTCAAGAAGTTTTCAATGGTTGGCCTTCAAATCCCATTAGTTTTTTAGGTGTGGTCTACTGGATGTTTTGGATCTACCTGATTTTTGTGATCATGTGATCATGCCCTACAATGACCTCAAAAAATGGATGGATGGTGTATATATAGCCCATACATCATGGTGGGACCCATAGGTCTTGATGATAGCAACAACACCTTTTTGTTGGATTTCACATGAATGTGGAATCCCAAATGCAATTCCATCCCACCTGATCCCAACCTTTCCCATCCTCCCCAAATGTCAAATGTTAGGTGAAATTAAGATGTTACAAATGCAATTCCATCCCATCTAATACCATGCAATTCCCAAAGTCATACAACAAATTCCATGATGCCCGGGAGGCTGCAAACATGCTGATCCATTCGCCATGTGGCTGTAAGGTAAAACAAGGATGACCAATGGATACACAATGTACAAGCGTGGCCCACCTAATGAATGAACCAGCATGAACTTTTCACTCGACCATCTGCCCATATTTTTTGGCACCCTGAATGTTCCGCTCATGTGACAAAGATGGACACATTCCTAATTTTCCTAATATATTCTGCTAATTTTTTACCAAAATATTCATCAAATTTTTTTATTATACCAAATGATGCCCTTAGCTAGAGATGTACACAAACCGAGTTAGCTCAGTTAACTCACTCAACTCGACTCAGAAAAGCTTGACTCGACTCGGAACTAGATCTAAGCGCAGTTCAAATTGATTCGACTTGGATCGGGTTCACTTAGTATAAATATATTTTTTGTGTGTGTGTGTATGAAAACCTAAATTTGAACTAACTCATGCCCATTTCACCCCATTTACTTCCAAATCAAGAGAGGATTTCATTTACATACACATTTACTCCTACTTCATTTCACTTGCATTTACTTCCATTCAAACACCACCCCAAATACCATTTACCTCCATTTACTCCCAAATGGCCCCTTAGAGATTGGCATCTCTAATGTATAATTAGAGTTAGCTAGAATGAGATTTTTAGGCGCCTACCAAACAGGGCCTCTGGCTCTAGAGTTTTTATTTCCCTCCTGAGAAGAGGTGTTTTGCCTTCAACATGCTGGATCAGCAAGGTATGTTCCATCACCCAATAACGGCCACATGGCAGGTGGGACAGTGGTTCCGGAACATCCATCAAGAGGTCCAGTCCATCCACAGCCCACGGTTGAAACTTATGCCAGTGGATGATCCTATAGATATGGACAATGATCTTCAAATGGAGGTCGAGATTTGGGTCCAGCTCCATGGCTCAATGGTAGACAAACTCTGTTTCAACACTAAGATCATGTGATCGAGTGCCCATGTAATGTGTGTGTGTGTGTGTGTGTTGGAGGGGGTGGGTGGTATTTAGAAAAAAATGGAGGTCGAGATGAAAATGTATTCAACACAACAAAGATGAAAATGGCTCCTTGGTGTGATTTCAACTTAGGCCACGTACAAACAAATGCTAACAAAGGATATTTACTACTGATGCAGAAGACCTGCGAGAGGAATGGATACACTCAACAAGGGTTGTAACCTGTCCTGTTTGGAGGACACCAAAGACCAGCTGCACCCAGACTACACGTGGGCTACGCCGCATGTTTGAACTGTTTGTGGGCTGGACCTAAACAAAAGTTTGATTTTGCTTGGCCCAGGTATGAACACTACCGAATTACCAATCATCATTCATGGATCGCAGAGGATGAAGTATGGTTGCTGGGAAACAAGACTCGTGATATGCAACTATCAACGAGAAACAGAATACATGAGTTTTTGTAACGTTGCCAAAAATTGAAAGAATACAGGTCATGGATTCTATTAAGGTTGCAAGTACAAAAAAACATACCAGCAAAGAATATAATCCCTCCCTCTATCTCTTTGTATTATGATCTACAATACTCTTCATGCCACTGATGAAGGCTATTTTCCTCCTTATTACTTCCCAACCGTTATGGTGAAAAAATAGAGCTTCAGCACAGCGGCCAGAGCCAACTGCAGTAGAAAGATCCCTGCCACAATCAGGAACCATCTTTCCCCTGCCGATTTGATGTGGGTTCGAAGATTAAGGGCAACAAAGGTTGCTGACATGAACCCTGCAACACCCACAATGACCCACCTAAAGATCTCCAATGGCACAACAGAGAGACACTGCAGCAAATGTAAAGAAGTCAGTGGCTTCATTTCACCTTTTTAACAACCCATAATGATTCACTAACAGAAACCACAATGCATATTGAGTTGAATTCAGAACTTACTGAGGCAGGAATGAATATGAAGAGTGAGTATCCGTAGAGACAAAAGAGCTGGACGAGCCCAGATGGTACCGAGAAGTACTTAAGAAGGATGTACAAGCCAAGAGGAACAACTGTAACATAGCCATAGAACAAGCCAGCTGACCATGTGACCAAGTTTATGTCGAGGTCCCACGCTTTCTTCTGCAGCTTGTGTGCCAAGTATGTGACAAACGTGCCAATAGATGCGGCAACAAATATCAGCGTAGTGCATATCCAAAATGGACCATACCTGCATTCCATTGATTGTAATAAAAACAGTGAGGCATGTTCTCCATCCATGTAATGTGTGAGGAGATATAAAAAGTTCATTCAAGCATTTTGCTCAGCCAAACAAACTGTACATTTGGATTCCATATTATAGTGACCCAAATTTCTGAATGTTAGACCCCATCTTGGACAGGAGATTACCCAAAAAAATCTCACCCATCTGATAATCCTCTCAGCTTGGCCCATCTTTCAGCCTGTTAAATGTGGACCATTAGTTGTAACACCCCATTTGCAAGCCACCAATCAGATGGCTGGTATTGGATAGGGGTGAATGGATTCAATTTTGAGAAGGTGGACCTCACGTATACCAAATATGGGTTGAATGAAAGATGTAATTAAATGTTTAATCAAAACAAAGATAATTTACAAAAAGACAACTTACAAGTCTGGATTGTTAGCAGTCTTTTCAGAGAAGGTTCCTTTAAAAGGAAAAAGTGAGTCTTTAATCCTTTCGAGAACATCTGAAGTGTCCACATCAAAGTATGGCTTGTAAGCTGCTACTGTGAATGTTCGCATCCAACCAGTTGGTTGAGCTTCATCAGGACTACCAGCTGCTGGTTTTGAGAATGTATCTGTAGAGGATTCAACATATTGCAATTACAGCCAAAACACTGAAAATACAAGGGGAAACAACATTTCATCTGGCATTTAGCACCAGATGTTAAAAAAAAGTATGCAGTTATTTTGACTTGTTAATAAATTAAATATAACAGGTAGGTAAAATAAACAATAACGAAGGGTGTAGCAAAAGATTTCTCAACCATTTCAAGCATTACTTAACAGAAAATCTTAATAGAAGTCCTCACTATTGTTGAGAAAGATCAATTGTGTGATATTGGCTGATCAGGCTGGTACAGCCATAAATGCCCCATTTGAAATTTATATTTTCAATGCCTCTCACTTTTAAATTATTCATTTCAACCATAGAAGCTTGAAAGTCATTTGAGAAAATCTCTGGGCCTATTCTGAGGATCACAACACAAGATTTAAGTGGGATTTAACAATTCAAGAAAGAATTGGACCATCCTGGGTCCTAAACCACAAAATCATGCTTGATTTATGTTCAATTAGGGCCTATTTGGTTGACTTCAGTATGTCAAATTGACAGACAACATTCTTATCAAAAAATGATATGATACACATTAAAATCACACAAAAAAAGAAAGATATATTCTAGTTTTAACTTTTAACCTTTTTTTCTTCCTATTTCCCAAACATTTTCAAGAGTTTTTCAGGCCCCAAAAAAAAAAAAAATCTGGTCGATGGGCCGTGTTGTCCAATGCAGGTCCAATACGGTCCCGTACACCCTGTTCATATCATTTATGGGTCAGTCCATCGACCACCTGATATCGATATTAAAAACCTTGATGGTATTGGTAAAGATCCTTGCTGACTTGGTTTGTACTATGCACTTACCAATTGAAGCACTGGTTAGCTAGTTAGCTGAAAGTTGTAACTTTTGGGTTGGTTAGTAGTTATATTTTAGGATATATCTGAGGAAAACGTTGAAGTGTTATAGCTACACAGTTTAAATGCCATATGATATTGATATATATATATATATATATATTATCAGTAAATCAATTATATTTCACAGAGAAGTTTGTTCTCCTTTTGGGGGTGGGTTTTTTTTTTTTTTTTTGGGAGGGGAAGTCATACAGCCATAGATGCGCCATTTAAATTTTGTATTTTAAATTTCTTTCACTTCTTTATTTCAACCATAGAAGAAACTTATAAAGTCATTTTAGACTACATCTAGGTCTATTATGCATATCCAAACACAAGATTTAAAATGGGATTCAACGAAGCAAAATGGAGTTGGACCATCCTAGAAAAATCAAAAGAAGGGGTAAACTGATGCAGACATCAATGCACCCTTTAGAGTGTACCAGAGGAGGAGGCGTCGCCGACAGAGTACCAACGCAGAGGAGTTGATGTGGATGGATGTCAAGTTCATTGGACGTATTCTTTGATGCGCTACGAGTGACCGCAGGCCCATGGGGCGGATTTCACACCTTGTCACACGGGTGTTTTAGTTTTAGGCATTTTTTTGTTCTTTTTCTTTGTTTTCAGGAGCTTTAGTGTATTTTTTGTTTTTTTTCGTCTTTTTGTTATTTTCCTTGTTTTTAGGGGCTTTAGTGTACTTTTTGTTTTTCCGTGATTTATATATACACACTGTGAGAAACCCTATTTTATTTAGTGAATGAATGAGAATTCGTATGTTTTATTCATCTTCTACCAAAGAGATTAGGGTTTCAGGATTGGCCGTTGGGTGTTGAGGATTCCACTCCAGTTTCAGATATTTCTTATTTCTAGATCTTTGAGGTGCAGGAAAATGTAAGAATCAACCGTCTTCTTTTCTTTGATGCCCTAGAATTTGTACTCTCTTTCATCTCGAACCCATCTCTTCTTCATCTCTTTCATTCCTCTCGGGATATTCCTTTTTGGTTTGAACAAAAAAGATGGATGGCTAGTCAGGAGAATCGGATCCAAACTTGATTGTGGACTGGTTTATGCTAGATTAGGGATATCCTCCTATCTCTAGGTCCTCTCTTTTTACTGTTTACATGATTTTATGCTAACGGGCATGATCCTGACGAAATGATTTCATCTTTGTATTGAGATTTGCTTAATTGACGTGATTGATAACAGTTAGTTAGTTAATTTTATTATTTGAATCTTTACAACCTGATTATATATGCATATATGGTTAGGCCATCACATGTCCTTGCATCATAAACCATCACTTTTTTTTTTTCTTTCTTTCTTTGATTTCTTTTTGTTGTATTTGAATGTAACGAGCCATAATCCACAAAATCAAGCTTCATTTGTGTCCAATTAGGACCTATTTGGCTGACTTTCAGTAGGTCAAATCGATAGATAACACTCTTATCAAAAAAGGATCTGATACACCATTGGATGCATATTAAAAACACAAAAATGATAGATTCTAGTATTTTACATTTTTCCCTATCTTTTAAACATTTTCAATAGTTTTTAGGCCAAAAAACCAAGCTGATACAGGTCTAATACAGTCCGATGCAGATACACTTAGAAGAAATATTTAAGTAGAGAGGAAGAAATAACTTTATAATGATATTCATACTGAGATTTAATGAAGCAAAATGGAGTTGGAACGTCCTAGAAAAATCGAAGGGGAAAACTTTAAACCCTCTCTCTCTCTTCTTTTTGTTGAATTTGAATGTAATGAGCCCTAACCCACAAAATAATGCTTGATTTGTGTTCAATTAACACCTATTTGGCTGACTTTCAGTAGGTCAAATCAATAGACAACATTCTTATCAAAAAATGATTTTATACACCATTGGATGCATGTTAAAAACACAGATGATAGATTCTAGTATTTTACCTTCTTTTTTTTTTTTTTTTTTTCCTATTTTTCAATAGCCGCCCCCCTCCCCCCCTTCAAAAAAAAAAAACTTGCCTCATACAAGTCCAATATAGACCAACACGGGAAGAAATATTTGAGTAGAGAGAAATAACTTTAAACTGATATTCGAACTTCTTCCCTTACAACCCCGGGAAAAGAGGCCTTAAAGACAATCCACAAAAGTCATTAGATTGATTTCAAATCAATTTATAATTTATTTATGATAATAAAAATTCCATCAACAAATATTTGGCCTAAAATAGAAAAAAAATCCCTAAATACCCCAAAATTCTTCAATCATATCTTCCATAAATGGCAATGTGATCTTTGACATTTTAGGCTCCATATCTTGTTCTCGACACAAACAGCCCAAAATCAACACATGTTGGCCCCATGATGGACTATAGGGGTCACGCCCCAAACTTGAAAAACGGGCTTACAAAATTCCCGATTGCCAAATCTGGCGCCGACAGCCTCTGTAGTACCTCATTCTCGGCTCTCATTGCCCATATACCGGGTTCTGATCCTACAAGGAAGACTTTCAAGATAAATTTGTTTCATAACAAGCATAACCCACGAACAATAACCAGAACACCATCACAAAATCCACTATAATAAAAAACTTTATATACAATACGCATAAAGGGAAATACAATAGATAACAAAAGGCTCTAGAAGCTCAACTGCACACTCCTGCTCCTGCTCAGCTACGACTGCGTCTTGGCGTCACCTGCATGCATCTATCGTGCATAAGCTTATAGAAAGCTTAGAGAGTGGTGAAAGTGTGTGCATAAGGTAGAAATGTAAGTATGCAATATAAGAGTAATGCAGAAACATGCTAATAAGTCCATGAATACCATCAGCCGTACCAAGGCAATGCGATGCAAGGCATGAATGTTATCGACTATACCAAGGCCATGCGATGCAAGGCATAAATGCTATCGGCAACACCAAGGTCATGCGATGCGAGATGCAACTCAAGCACACCAATCCTCATTTGAAACCATATATCAATACAACTCATCTCTAGAATATCACCGGAGTCTAATACAACATACACCAGATTGTCACCCCACACTGGACGCACAACCATGTAAGCGGAAGATATCACCGGGGTCTAATAATGGGCCCCCCTTGGTTGCTAATAGGATTGTTTTAATCTTGGAGTCCATTTAGGACTTATTTGGACCCCCTAGGGCATCTAGTAGGCCATATGATAGTACCGAACAGGAAACCCATTCCAGATCCTTAGGATTACAGGTACGCCACCTAGGCCTAACCTTGATATAAGGAAAGTTCATCATCGCCGTAGACGAAGGGATCCGTGCTATCGGATTTAGTATATCCACAGTTGATGACCGATCTTTATGTTATGGTTTAGATCGGTTGTCCTTCTATGGACTCCGCCTTGTATATAGGCCGATTATCGTTGCCGATTATGAGTATGTGATAGCATAGCATCATGTGGTTTAGATCGGCAGTCTAGTGTATAGTGTATTCGACCCCGGTGATATCCCAGAGATGAGCCGTATTGATATGTGGATTCAGATGAGGATTGGTATGCTTGAGTTACATCTCACATCGCATGGCCTTGGTGTGGCCGATAGCATTCATGCCTTGCATCGCATGGCCTTGGTATGGCCGATGGCATTCATGCCTTGCATCGCATAACCTTGATACGGCTGATAATATTCATAGACTAATTAGCATGTTTCCGCATTACTCTGATATTGCATACTTACATTTCTACATTACGCACACACTTTCACCACCCTCTAAGCTTTCTACAAGCTTATGCATGATAGATTGATGCAGGTGATGCCAGGACGCAGTCGTAGCTGAGCAGGAGCAGGAGTGTGCAACAGAGCTTCCAAAGCCTTTTGTTATCTATTGTATTTCCCTTTATGCGCATTGTATCTAAAGTTTTTTATTATAGTAGATTCTGTGATGGTGTTCTGGTTATTGTTCGTGGGTTATGCTTGTTATGAAACAAATTTATCTTGAAAATTCTCCTTGTATGATCCCAGGATCAGAACCTGGTATATGGGTGCCGAGAGCCGAAAATGGGGTACTACGGAGGCTGTCGGTGCCGGATTCGGAGCCCGATTTTCGAGTTTGGGGCATGACAATAGGCCTACATCAACATAAGCCTATTTTGAAGATCACAACAAAAGATTTAAGTGGGACACAACAAATCAAAATGAAATTGGACCATCATGGAAATAATCTACAAATTAGCAAAATCATCTTCTTTTTTCTTTTTCGTTTTTTGTATTTCAATGTAATGTGCCATAATCCACAAAATAATGCTTGATTTGTGTTCAATTGAGGACCTATCTATTTGACTTTCAATAGGTCAAATTGACAAACAACATTCTTATAAAAAAGTTATCTGATGGACCACCGAATGCATATTAAAAACGCAAACATGGTAGATTTTGGTGTTTTACCTGCTTTTTCTTATTTCCTGTTCTCCAAAAATTTTCAAGTTTTTTTGGGCCAAAAATAAATAAAAAAATAAAAAATTGGCCAATGTGGGCCTATATCATCCTATAATGGTTCAAAGTCCAATACACCCCCCTTCACATCGTTTTTGGGTCCAATTCATAGACCTCCTAATACTGATATTTAAAAAGAAAAAGAAAAGTTGAAGTGTTATAACTACACAGTATTTTAACCTTTTGTGTTCATGCATTAGCCTATAAAAAGAAAAAGAAAAGTTGAAGTGTTATACATACACATTTGGTATTTTAACCTTTTTTGTGTTCACGCAGTAGTCTACAAAAAGAAGAAGAAGAAAAGGGAAAAGTTGAAGTGTTATAGCTACACAGTTGGTATTTTAACCTTTTTTGTGGTCGTGCATTAGTCTATTTAAGTCATAACTGAAATAGAAAAGTAGAGTATGTATATGATATCTTGCAGTTTTTGTATTCATGTGCATTGTGGAAGGAAAATACATATATAAAGAGGGACTTCCATAAATGCCATAGGAATTTTTTTTCACTAGTGAATGAACAAGTTAAAAAAAAAAAAAAAAAACTTTTTACAAAAGTTTACTCTCTTGCAGAGGGTGTGAAAACCCATCTATCAATTCCTCTATTATATCATCATCATCATCATCATCATCAAAGTCTTTTCCCAATTAACTAGGATCAGCTACACAAATCCTGTTAGGCCATTTTTCTCTATCACATTTCATATCCTATATTAAACTGTAGTGCCTCAAGTCTTTTGGCTCTTCCCCCTGCCCTTTTAGAGCCTTCAACTTGAACCAACTCCTAACCGATGAGGTTCTCGGTCTCCGTTGCACATGGCCAAACTATCCAAGTCTACTTTCCCTCATTTATTACCTATTGGTACTACTAGTTTCTCTCAAATTTCAATCCTTGTCTTGCTACTCATCCATCTAAACATCATCATTTCTACTATGCTCGTCCTATGAACATGTTGTTCCTTGACCACCCATCATTTTGTCCCATAAATCATGGTTGGTGTTATAGCTATCCTATAAAATTTCCTCCAATTTCATTGGTATGCAGCGGGCACATAAAACTCCAGAGGCGCATCTCTCCACTTCATCCAGCCAGCCCTAATTCTATGAGCAACATCCTTCTCAATCTCTCCGCGACCCCAAGATATTGAAAATAGTCATTTTGGGGCTACCTCTTGGTCAGCAATCTTAACTGATTCCTCACTTTCACTCCTATTGTTACTAAAATTGCATTCCATATACTGTCTTTGTCCGACTAATTTTAAAACCTTTCAATTCTAAAGCATCCTACTATAGTTCTCACTTTGCTTTTAACCCCTTGTCTTGTCAATCAAAACTATGTCATCTACAAACAATATGCACCACGGGATCTCTTCCTTTAAATTCCTCGTTAACTCATCCATAACCAATATGGGCTCAATGTACAATAATTGAAACCTCACTTGTTTCTGCAGCTGCATGTGCATGTTAGCGCATGACAGCTTTGAAGCCATGTTGAAAACTACTGAACATGCTAGCATGCAATGGCTTTTCACAAGTCATTGCTTGTTGGCTGCTTCAAAGCCTATTCGTAAAACACGCTAGTGCACACATACATTTTGAGGCTTGCTAGCTAGCTTCAAAGCTTATTTGATGCAAGACAATTAACCACTCACTCTAAAAGCTCGAATTGATAGAGCATGGCGATTTAATCCCTTTATCTCATAACCCAGGCCCCAAATCCATTGGTTAAGTCCTCAGACGAACCCTCCTCGTGGGCACCAAATCCATGGGTTCCACCTCACATGGGCCCCAAATCCATGAGTTCCGTGGGCCATCGACATCGAGTATGCCCATGCATCCCACAAGCCACCCTACTCGAGCCCGGTGTGAAAATGCCCCCGCACTAATCACCCCCGATGAGGAGTCTCAAACACAAGACATCCTTTTTTTATACCAATTTAATGTAAGACAATTAACCACTTGCTTTAAAAGTTCGAGCTTTTACAGCAAGTGGTTAATTGTCCTACATCATTATTACTAGGGCCTGTTTGATTTTTAAATTCATTGTAAATGCCCTGTAAATACCTACTTATTACAATTTCACCCTATTTGGAAATAGGCAGGTACTTCTGCCTGAGAAAACGGTCCAAAAGGATTAACTTAAATTTGTGGGCCCCACCATGATGTATATGACATATCCATGTTGTCCATCTGCTTTACTATGACATTTTGAGGCATGAGCTGAAAAATGAGGCAAATCCAACATTGAAGTGGCCCACACCAAAGTAAACAGTGGCCCTTAGAAGGTTTTAACGGTGGGTGTTCGATTCCCTTTTTCCTGTGGTGTGGTCCACTTGAACTTTAAATCTGGCTAATTTGTTGGCTCATGCCCTAAATTTAGTTGGCATAACAGATGGACGGTGTGGATAATCCACATACATCACGATGGGCCCCACAAATATTTGGCAGTATCCTTGATTTTAGCGTTGAGAAAAGTAAGAGTCAAATCAATCCTAGAAAATGATGCCGTAATTACACGTAAATAATTATTACCTATTTACAATGCAATTACGTTTACTTTAGAAAATCAAACAGGCCTCTAATGTAAAACGCGTTAGCATGCTCAGTAGTTTTTCATATGGCATTCCTAATAGCCCTATCTAGCAAGGCACTTGTTTTTTTTTTTTTTTTTTTTCCTTTTGTTTTTTCAGTGCAATATAAGGTCTCACTAACCAGAGGGAGAGTGACGGAAGGCAACAGCAGCAAGGAAAGACACAAATGAAGATATTAGCGACTAGTAGTCTATCTTCTTCTCTTCTCTAGTTTCCTGTGAAATTCCATCCACCCTACATCGGATCACTAACCACATTAACCACTCAGCAAAGAGGAATTATATGATCCTCAGCCCTATGCATAAGATCTTGAGTTTTCCATTTACATAAATGCAAGCCCATGGTTTAACAATCCATACACTTGTTGCCATGATAGGCCCCCACCTGAAGCAAACCATGCCTTAAAAATCTCCCCAACTGGAAGATCCTACAACGAATATCCAACAGGAAGGCATTATATGAGCCTTATCAAGGACAAGCATAGCAAGATGCCAGAGCACTAAAGAGGCAAAAGAGAACAAGCGGAGAAAGCTTTAAGGTGCCAACTTCTTGTGATCCTATCTTTTTCCTCATTTATTTCTTAGGGCACTTTTTCTAGGTGCTAAAATACATCGGAATGAACATGAAAGTGGTCTGAATTTGAAGGCCTATTAAATAAGCATTCAAAGAAATGTGGAACCCACCGTGATGTTTGTGTTTTATCCATGTCGCCCATCCGTTTTTCCAGCTCATTTGGGGCATGAGACCAAAGTTGAAGTATATCCCAAGCCCAAGTGGACACATCACAGGAAAAAATGGGATATGAACGCCTACCGTTGAAAATTTCTTGAGGACCACAGAAGTTTTTGATCAAGCTGATATTTGTGTTTTTCCTTCATCCAGATCTATGTAACCATGATTTCAACATGATTAACAATATTATGGCCAACTAAAGAAGTGATGTGTGTTTGTGAGGATTAAGGTGTATTTTAGGGGTCGTTCGGATACCTATAAATGGTTTAAGTTGTAAATAATTTACAGGTATAAATCATTTTCAGCTTGTCCTATTTGGCTTTAAGCTGTAAATGATTTACAGGTAAATGATTGTCTGTGTTTGGATAGCCTATAAATTGTTTAAGTCTTGTAAATGGAGAGCCAATCTTTCCATTTATAGCTGTTAGGCTGTAAATGGAGAGCCTATAAATGAAATCCGAACTTTTTGCCTGTAAATGAGATGGCGGTTTACAGGCAAAAAAGGTCATTCAAACACAGAGTGTCACCTGTTTACAGGCATCCAAACGACCCCTTAGTCACTATTATTTTTTTTTTTTATTGAAATAGGTGGTTAGGATTAGAATTAATGAATAACAATGATTCAAGTAGATGTCTTTTGCTTAGGGTAAAGCATATATACATGTGAAA
This sequence comes from Magnolia sinica, assembly GCF_029962835.1. NCBI lineage: Eukaryota > Viridiplantae > Streptophyta > Magnoliopsida > Magnoliales > Magnoliaceae > Magnolia > Magnolia sinica. Next base: position 68,052,858 of record NC_080586.1, on the reverse strand, counting down.
GTGCCTTTGATGAATAGTTGAAGTTTTTATGCTTTGAGAGTGATCCTTACTCTTTGAATGTGATCACTTTCTTGGTTGGTCACTTTTGGGGCACTAAATGGTGTTTGAATGACATGAAATTGGTCCAATTTGATAGCCTCTTGAGTCCACTTTTAAATAAGCCCAGGATCATGTAATTGTAAGGGTGTTTAAGTTATGGCCCATTTACACAACGATTAATATGGTAGTAACAGAATTCAAGGGCAGTTTAGTCATTTTCTATTATTAGGACTTCACTATTTAGTTTACACCTATATGAGGGTGTATCGGATTATTTTACTATGATGATGAAAGAAATGCTCTTTAGTTTTGGTGTTTCTTTGATTCGGTAGAGATTTTGGAGAGGGAATTTCCATGATCTCGCTAAAGGATTGTCAAGGTTCTTCCGTATCTTGTTTATTTTTCTTTGATCCATTTGCATTTCCTTTTGGGTTGCATCAAGGACTACCCACCTGAACTGGAATTACATCCTTTCCTGATCTAACTTGAAAAGCATGGTATAGTGTTCTATGATAGCTACAAATCAAAGTGACCCACCTCCACTTTGATCATTCATTTCGATTAAGAATCCAAAACAAACACTAAAAGCTTTCCAAGAGCACAGATCCAACATCCACACATTTTCAATTAAACAAGTCTCCCTCTTCTTTTCTTTTCTTCTTCTTCTTCTTCTTCTTCTTCTTCTTTTTTAAAAGATTCCAATAATTCAAGATCCGCTCAACTAAATTTAAGGGAAAATAAAAGAATCACAAAAAAAAAAATAAAAGGAGAATGCAAAATACCGTCGGCATCCTTTGGAGGTCGATATGCACCGGAGATCTTCCCCTGTGTTTCAGAAGAAGGCGGAAACGTCTGGAGATTCGACTCTGCACATTCCCAAAACAAAACAAAAATCACAAAACAGACAACCAACCAAAGGCAACCATTCGGAATCGAGAATTCCAGAAACGAAATCCCAACCTGTGAAGTTCACGGCGACGTGATCTTGACCCGAAACTGCCTGCAAAAATAAATAAATAAATAAATAATCAATTTCGATAAAAGAACCACATCTCTAAGATCTGAAGGAATTCATACATAGAAAACTCGATCTGATGAGATCTGATTACAGAGACAGAGACAGAGATAGACAGAGAAAGAAGATCTTACAGGTACGGATCCGGAAACCTTTTGATTGTCGAGACTGGTATAGCCGCTCGACATCATTTTTCTTTTCTTTTCTTTTCTTTTTTTCGTTTTTTTCTTTTTTCTTCTCTGCAGCAGATCTAACGTGTTGAAGACCCCCGGGGAGCAAGCGAGGAGACTCCACGACGGAGGATGGGAATTTATTTACATTCGAAACTCGAACCGAGGATATGCACGTTATACGCGGGTTTTCCAGCTTTCAGGAGCGGATTAGGTGAGACCCCGGACTCACCCAATACGGAATCCACGCCGTCCATCCGTTTTTCCATATCATTTTAGGACATTATTCCAAAAATGAAGCAGATCCAGTCATTAGATGGACCATGCCATAGGAAACAATGATAATTGAACGTTTTATCATTAAAATCTGCTTAGCGTCTTCATGCCTCCGGAGTGTTTATTTTCCATCCAATTTGTCGATAAGGTCACGTAAGAATGGACGCGGATTGCGTCCTACCCCCGCCCGGACCGTAATCCGTCTGGGCAGGGCTCTGTGGGGCCCAAAGGGAAGTAAGTATTTTGTCCACGCCGTTAATCGCTTTTATTAGATCATTTTAAATTATGACCAAAAAAACGAGGCAGGTCCACAACTCCAGTGGACCACACCAAAGGAAGCTTCAGTGATAATGACACCCGCCGTTGAAACCGTTACGAGGGCCACTGTAATGTTTTTTACCATTCAACCTATTAATAAGGTCATGTAGAGGTGGATGAAGTGAAAACACAAATATAAGCTTGATCCGAAACTTCTCTAGCTCCCAGGAGCTTTTTAATGGTGGAAGTTCAATCCCCACTTTGTGATCCACTTAAGAATTGTACCTACCTAATATTTTTCATCATACCTTAAAATGATATGAGAAAAATGATTAATGGCGTGGATAAAACACTTACATCACTTTGGGCCCCACAGAGCCACGTAATCCGAGTGCAGAATGGAGGAAGGGGGGAAGGGAAGAAACAAATATCAGCTTGATTCAAAACCTTTGTATCCCATTAATGGTCAATCACCATTGTTCCCTGTGGCATGGCCCACCTGATAATTGGATCTAGTTTATTTTCGGAATAATGCCCTGAAATGATCCAGATGGAGAGCGTGGATTTAGAATACATAAATCAAGGCAGGCTCCATGGTAAGGGCCGCACTGTCTAAGGTGGGTTGGTGTGACGAGTATGGTAGGATATTACTTAAAATAACTTTCAATTCTAATATTGTAAAGACATCTGAATTTAAAGCTATTATTATTCTAGCCCATATGCATTATTCAACTATTTTCAGAATGAATATGCCCCAACTATTATTATTCTAGCCCAGATGCATTATTCAACTATTTTCGGGATGAAAATACCCCTGCCAACTATCTCCTGGCACGGTGACAGCGTGTCGTGAAAGTTAAGAAGGCTTTTTGAAAATGTGGTATTGGGTCTTACTAAATCAACTACTGGGATCACCCCTCGACCAATCTAATTCGTTCAAAATTAATCTAATAACCGTGAGCCCACTCAATGTTGTCAAATCGCATATGGGATCGTATGCAATTGTATATGCCTGTGCACATATGTGATCGCACAATCACATATGCAGTCGCATTTTATTTTTTTAATATAAATTTTTTTTGAAAAATTAAAAAGAATAATAATAAGAAAAATAGGGAGAAATTAAGAAAAAGAAATCTAAAAAAGTAAGGGAACTTTCCTAACTTAATAGATAAATAATTTTATATGCCCTTGGCTCTTGCAATACATTTAATTTAAGTAAAATAAAATCAATTATATAATGAATTAAATATTAAATCATCATTCATCAATAATTCAGCATTCTACAATATAGTTAACAAATATCAGCATTTAACATTCAGCAGTACAGTTAACAATCAACATCAACACACTTAGTAAGTAAACAAAATGAAGAAGTTATTTATTTATTATTCATCTAATCATATATTATATATATTGATCTATTTGCCATTATGGCATTTGATCACCACCACCATCGTTATCATCATCGAGTCATCTCCTTCTTCCACATACACTTCTTCTTCTTCCATTGCTTCGTCATCTGTATGTACTAATAATTCATCAACATCTAACTAATGGTGGATCTTTAGCTTGATTATTATCATCCCCTTCTTCTATCTCCTCAATCTCTTCAACGAGTTGATGGTTACTACTCGCCCCCTGGCTCCCCCATCCTTTGCCTTCAAGTGGTACCTTCTCCAGGTATCAATTTGTGTGCAACATCTTCAACTTGCGCCCGTGTCAGGTCCTCTCCAACAAATATCGGGTCCTTCGTCTCTACGAGTCACTCGTTATCTGCATTCAATTCATCTAAGCAGATAGGGTCAATGAAATCAGGCTTTTCTTTCCTAGTTTAGAATCGTTCTCGCAATTTTTTATTGTATTGGACGAAAACTAAATTGTTGAGTTTTTTTTGTTCAAGCAATTTCTTTTCTTGGTATGAATCTGTATGAAAGAAAGCGCATTTGGCATTAGCTATTTAAGTAATTAATTTAGCTTGCGTCTTAGTCCTTACACTAAAAAATTAAAGTTTACAATTATTAAACTTACCGCCTCGAATGTGCTCCAATTACGCTCGCAACCACTAACAGAAACGTGAGTCCAAAAATCCTCATAGCCAGATTTTTTAGAACTGCATCCTTCCTATTCGGGTTCACTCCATAAGCAGCCTACCAGTCAGCTGAGAAAAACAATTTAAGTAAGTTAGGGTCACTTTGTAGATTAGATTGTGTGTGTGTGTGTGTGTGTGTATAATTATTTGTAAGATACTCAGACTGACATTTAGTACTTATTGGGTACTTTTATTGTCCGATGTCTGACGACGATATCCCTTGAGAATATCACCTCATTCTTTGTATAAAAGTCAATAAAGTTGATATCCTATCCTATTCTTCTCTATTTAGAATCATTCTTTCCAACACATCAATAAATCCAACCATATGCATAGTAAGTGCTTCTGTTGGATCAGTAAAAGTGAATAAACATGCTGGGTTAAGGATGTAAGCAGTCAAATACAATGAAGATGACATTTGACTGCCCCATGTTCTATCTATAATATCTATAATTGGCTTGTAATCATGGTCTTTATAGTTAAAATGATCCATTATCTTATTTTTCCTTCTCTCCATCATATCATATATATAACTCATTGCAGGCTTCTCGTCCACGTCCACTAATCGCAATACAGTAATTAAGGGATTGGATGCTTTTAGCGCATTTACCACTTGTGTCCAAAAACTTTGTGAAAGAATTGTTTTATTGAACCTGTTTCCCTTTAGGCATCTTTGACCAAGTCCCACTTGTAAAATCGGCCAACACTACAAAGCTTCTAAGTTCTGTTTTTTTATATGATCTTTGTAGTGTTAAAAAGGTTGTAGCAAAATAGGTAACTATTGAACGTAGCAAGTTACCCCCAATGTATTTTCTCATTCGACTAAGAAGAATGTCATGTTTGTACATAAAGACTGTGATTCTTCTAGCCCTTGCAATCACATTTATAAATAACCTACTTATATATTCTAACATAAGATCAACACAATGAGCCGCACAGGGGGTCCAAAATAAACAACGCCTCTTCTCCATGAGAAGATGACTGGCCATTGCATACGAGGTTGCGTTGTCTGTAATTACTTGTATAACGTATTCATCATCTATTTCCTCAATTACATTATCTAGTAAGCCAAATAAGTATTCTCCTATGTGTGAATGACCCGATGCATCAACGGATTTCAAGAACATTGTCCTAAGTGGACAATCTACCAAAAAGTTAATAAGAGACCGACCGGATCTATCGGTCCATCCATCGGCCATTAACGAACACCCATATATTTTCCACGATTCCTTATATTCAGCTATAAAGGATCGTGTATATTCAACTTCAATTTTCAAGCATGTCTCTCTCATTTCATGATATGATGGAGGTTTAAGCCCAGGTCCAAATTGACTTATAACCTCAACCATTACTTTTGAAGTTTCTCGATTTAACGGCGTTGAAAGCAATGTCGGTTTGGTAAAACCACTTAGCAATATATTGAATAATGATTTTTCTATCTTTTCATTTATACTGATTCTCTAAAGTTGTTTGAGTCTGCTCTTTACCTTGACCCCTTTGGTCGATCACATCCTCGGGGTGTGGCATATATCCATGGGCTCATGTCCTCAGGCTCTTTTCGAGATCGTTGGTTGTACTCGTGGTCTAAACCGGCCTGTCAAAGTAGGGGGAGTGAAACTAGCTTCATCTATATTAACTACGTTTATATCTTCATATGCGTCTTGTTCAAAATATTTCTTGTGACGTAGGGCACAATCGCATCTCTTTCTTGACTGTTTTTCCATATACTCTATGATCTCCCTTCGGATATGTGGAGTAATTTTGTCGTATGCTTTTGCATTTGACCCTGGTAAATGTGCAAGATGTTGTTTATGTCTTACAATGACACAGAACCCACGTACCCACATAACTCACATACTATGTGAGTCTTATCCAAAACACTTTGATAGTGCCCATACTTCTAACCGGGTCATTCAACTTGGGTTTCAAAGAGAAAGATTGGGAAGAAGACATTGTGTTGGTGGTGTGTATTGATTGTAAGTTGCTACTTACTAGTACTAAAAAATAAAATAAAAACTAAAGTAAAGTAAGGACCTAAAAAGATGGGAGAGAGAGAGAGAGAGAGAGAGAGAGAGAGAGAGAGAGAGTTACACTTACACTTACACTAGTATAGAAAGGGAAAAGAGGAAAAAGAAAAGGAGAAAGAGAGAGAGAGAGTTACACTTACACTTGTAGTAAAAGAGAAGGGAGAGAGAGAGATTTACACACAAACACAGTTACAATTACAAATTTACAAAAACATAAATTCTTCACTTTTGTCTTGACCCTTAAGTCTTGACTCTTGATTCTAGAATATTGTAGACTTGTAAGTTGTGTTGTAACTTGTAACTTGTAAGTAACAAAGTAACAAACTAAAAGAAAAAAATGTTAGAACTTAGAACTTGGAAGAAACTAAAACTATAATAAATTAAACTCGCAACTTGTAATGTAAGTTAAATCTCTTGACTCTTGTCTTGAGTCTCTTAAATGTAAAGAAACTTTAAAAGAGAGAGTGGTGGGTGTGTGAATATGATTTTGAATTTATGATCTTTAGAACTTGGAAAAATTAGAAAGAGAGTTCAATGGATGGAGCTTGGTTGTCTTGTCTCTTGAATTTTGATTCTTGAATCCTTATAGTTGTAGTTGTTCCTTGATTGAGACTTCAAACTTGAAATAAATATGGATGGAGTGGAGTTTGGGGCTTGGAATTATGTAAGAGAGTAGAAAATAGAGATAGAGAGAGTTTGAACTTTAAGTGCACATAAGAGTATTTAAAATCTCATTTTATAGACAAAAAATCAAGATTAAAAAAAATTCCGATGGTCAGAAAACAGCTAGATTTCTGACCGTTGGCGAATATGCAACGGCATATGTTGTATGCGATCGCATACATCTCATATATGATCACATATTCTCGTGCATGTGGTGTATGCGATCGAGTATGTGTAAAAATCACATATGCCACTGTCGTGTATGCGATTTATGCTTCAATGTGCACATATGCGAATGTGCCATCACACATGACAACACTGAACCCACTGTAAGGTCATTTTAAAATTTTTTAGAGTTGTCCGTGGCTCACAACTGCATGAGTATTGTGTACTAATTTCAGACTGTTTCCACTGGTGTGATCCACTTGTCATGACTTCTCTCTATCTCTCTTTCATTCTTCCTTAATGCATTGGCTTGCCTTGGAAGTAAAATAAAAGATGTGATTATAGGTCCTACTCCTTACTTGATCTGATCCATTAACTTTTTTCAGAGAATCGTGGGATATCGGTGCATGTTGATTTCATCTTCATCCAAGTCGGCTTTGATGTTGTAATAGAGATCGATGAACTTGATCGGAGTTATTTTCTTTGATGTGTTACACCCTTGATGTCTTATTCCCTCAAGCTTTAGGCCATGCCCTAAAACTATTTCCACGAGATAATGGTTGGTGTGGATTTGAATGAAGATGCATGATGGCCCCCAACAAAATAATCTCAAAAGGTGCATGTAAGACAAGAAGGCCCCATTTCAATTATTGCAGAAGTTATTTTAGAGAGTGTAGACCACTACCTTAGAAGGTAATTAGGACAGTTGGTGCCACCTTCGTGGGATCTACTCTAACAAGCTGACAGCGTGCATTCGTCGTCATTACTTCCATTTTGGCGAGTTTTCGACAACTCTTTAAATAGTTTCTGTGGGATTTGGGTAACATGTATTTATGTTTTTTGGTATACGCGGATCCTAACCAACGGCGATCCTACTTTAAATACAAAATAGAGATGCCCATTGAATATGTGGATATTGTAATTCCAACGCTAACAGACGAAGCAATTTTCCTTTTAAGTATAACAAAGTTTGAACATCATGCCTATTCAGCTCATATAATGCCATTATGATGGGGAGCTAGTATATGAACAAGGAAAATTGGATTACAAGGTGGCAAGAATAAGATGGTACTTGTGAGCAACGAAATTAGATGTGATGAGCTACTATCTACAGTGCATAAGATTATGACACAACACTCAATGAATGCGATGTTAGAATGAATATTATTTACCCTATGCATGGCACAATCTTAGTTGGTCTACAAATTATGATAGAAAATGATGATGTCATCTCTGCTTAGAACATCAAAATTTAGACATCTATGTTTTGTGGAGAAAGTCAGACTACAAAAGAGCTCATGGTGATATATCTAAATGCATTAGAAACAATTGTGGATACCATTGTACATAGAGAAGACCGCACGAACTTCTGTTCTCAGGATTGTGCAGATATCCCTGACCCATCAACTACTACACATATTCAAGATCCAAGGTTCGACAGTTTCGACGCTCTAACTTTTCAACTGATAGATAGCCAAGACTACATGGACTTTCATTCTCAAGATTGTGCAAATATCTCTGGCCCATCAACCAATTCACATATTCAAGATTTGAGGTTCGACAGTTTTAACACTCCAACTTTTTAACTTATCGATAGCCAAGACTGCATGAACTTCCCTTCACAGGATCATGTAGACATCTCTAGCCCATCAACCAATTCACCTATTCCAGATCTAATATTCAACAGTTTTGATGCACCAACTTTTCAAATGGATTGATAGACAAGACTGCACGAACTTTCCTTCATAGGATTGTGTAGACATCCATAACCCATTAACCAATTCACCTATTTGAGATCCAAGATTCGACAATTGGGAGCGCCCATTAACTTCACGGAGTCTTATTATAGTGGATGTCATATTCACGCGATCTGAAATGTCACCGCTTAATATTCACGAAGTCAACACTGCATTTGTTAATACGGAATTTCATGGATATGCGGCTTTTATTAACAATCCTAGTGAAATAGTCATTGGACAAATGTATATGGAGCTAAAGTTGACGCTTTGTAAGTTTGCGATGCGAAACCACTTCTAATATAAGATATTGAAATCAAACAAGTGGAGATACACGATTAAATGTTTAGTTGAAAGTTGTGGTTGGAGGTTACATGCATTAAGGGTGAAAGACGTTGGTACGTTCAAAATAAAGATATACCAAACCAAAAACAAATATAGCCAGTTTTCCGAGCACAGTTTGCAGAGAATAAGAATGAGAATGGTAAACGTAAAGCAGCTTATAAAGGGACATGAAAACATCATCGACATGCAACCGGTGAGATATTTAACGAGATTGACGTTAGTCAAATAAGGGCTTAGCATGTAAGAGAAGCGATATACAACATGAAATGCACAAGGAGTTCATGATTGATATCAGTTATATAAAGGCATATATGGGCAAGGGAATCGCAAATACTGAGGTTATGGGTTCATTCAAATATTCGTACATTGTGCTGTCGACCTATCTACATGAGCTATCAAAGGCAAACTAGGAAACGATAACGGATTTACAAATAAATAGTGAAACTAACTGCTTTAAGAGATGCTTCATCGCACTCAAAAAATGCGTTCGAAACTTTCGACTCTATATTTGAAAGGTATTGTCTATGGACAAAGCTCAACTGGAGGGGAGGTATAAAGGTGTATTGCTCACCAGTATGTCTCCAAACAGGAATAATTACATCCTAATGGTAGCTTATGAGATTGGTGAGGCGGAGAATAACAACAGTTGGAATTGGTTCCTTGAAAAATTGTGACAAGTTGTTGAACAAGTTGACGATTTCATTATTATATCAGATAGTCATGCAGATCTGATCAACGGAGTGAAATTCGTATTTCCTTCTGCAGTGCATGGATATTATGCAACTATATATAAACAAAAATGATGCATGCATGCAAGGATCAGATGTTGTGCAAGTACTATTGGGCAACTACTAAGACATGCAGGAGAAGCAGATTTGAAGGTCTCATGCATTGTATGGCATTGGCCAATCTTGTCGCATATTACTGGCTCAATAATATAGATCGAGAAATATAGGCATCTGCATTCTTTCCGGCTAGGAGCAACAATATCATAATAATAAATATAATTGAGAGTGGCAATGCGTTGTAGAAACACCCTAAAAAACACTCAATTAAGAAACTTTTGAATGATGTGAGACATAAAATAAGAGAATCCTTTGTGGTTAGAAGAGAAGATGCCAAGGATTTTTGTGGAAAAACAACTCTGTGGACGGATGCATATATGATTGAAACTATCAAGAGAGGCGAGGAGGACATCATGTACAGTGATATCTGCAGATAAGTATCAAGTAACGACAGGGGAGTGTACTGACGTTGTGAAATTGAGAAGCAAACTGCGGATGTGATGAGTTCAGTGCAATGATGTTGCCTTGCATGCATGTAATTGCAGCCTATGATAAGTATGAAAAAGATTGTTATAATTATTGTTCCCCCTTCTACTCAATACCATTTTACTGATATATAACAAGAATCCCTGTATCCAGTCCCTGATGTTAACCAATGAGATACGCCGACTGATGTTGTAACACTCCGAACTTTTCAATACCCAAGTATTGAAAGTCCTCGAGTGTTACCATGAAGTTTAACTTGATACATACATGTGTACGACACCAACCTACCTATCCTAACCTTACATCCATTCCCCGACACGAATCTATCCATTGGGAATGATCTCCATTTATAGATCAAGCAATCTGACCCTTGAATTTCAAAACAAGGCCATTCATCACGTGATTTGACTTAAGTACTTTCCCTTGAACAAAATGATGAATAAACTCCATATCCATAATGAGTTAGATATACGTTCTTTTGTAAGAATTGCTTAGAAACGTACCTATAACCACGTGGGGCCATTAGATTTTTCAAAACTCACAGATTAGCAATAAATACGAAAATGCCATTGACCTATACCCCTAATCACTCCGAAAACCCACTTTGTGTTCACCCATTCACAAAACTGACCATACATCCACCCATATACATGGTTAGAGTGCTAACCATAAAGCTTCCTTATTTTTAACAAGTCACCTGACCATCCATTAGGTTTGGATCCGCCAAATGGGCCATCCGAATATCAGGATGAATCGGTCATTATGAAGATCTTCGGGTTTAAGTCCAAACTACCTGATAACTTGTCAATCGGAGGTGTACAAATGTTATTTTGAATTACAGAGTGTGTAAGCCACTAAAGGAGCATCCTGGACATCCTTGGGAGATCGAGGCCCAAACTGGACAAATAGAAAGAACACGAAAAATGAAGAATGCCCGCCAAATTTCAAGAAATTTGGGCGGCGCACTCTGACGTAATAGACGTCGGAAGCTGGCTGAGAAATGGATGGTAAGATTGTAAATATTCAATCTCATTACACACCACCGTTGAAGCTAAAACATACCACGCAACCCACCCGATCAACGGATCTGTTATATTTTTAGACCCTTATCCTATCAGGGTGCGTTTGACACAATGAACAGAGCGGATCGTGAGACTAAAAATAGTAAAATTCACTCCACACAAAATAAATTAATTCACGTGGAATTACAAATTCTCACATAGACGTGCATGAGGTTTCAACAGTGTGAGTAATTTACACACTTATTGAAGGTGTGGCGCATGTAGGACTCAGATCTGATTCGTACTTTGACCCATGTGCCAATACATTATGACAAAGGTGGTGAAGGGAGTAGATTTTTAAGAATGCAACCACAAATGGACCCCACCTATTTTGAACGGCAACATGGAGAAACATTCGTTCGCACGCTGAAACAGAGGACAATGAAATCGAAAGTGATGGCGGTTTCCACCCTCATGACCCTACAACATGTGGCCCACCTAGGCATTTCATCGGATTGATCTTTGGTCAAATGAGGCCTTCCAAGATGAATAGACAGTATGGATTAGTTTAAAACATCACTGTGGGCCCTATATTGCAGTGCACGTATACCATGGCTGACCAGACGTGCCAGCCCGGCCGACCAGTGCTGGCATGAAAATTCCCCAGAACAGAGAAACACCCCTGTTTCTGTCTTCCAACAGCAGACGGGCAGACGAACGTTTAAAATGTCCATGGCCCACCACGTGGTCCCATATTCAAGATCTGAACAGTACATCGGATTCATACGATGGGCTCAACCAAAACCCAACTATTACAACAGTTTTCCCGGTACGTGTGGGCACACGAGAACCGGCGCAAAACAGTCCTACAAACACATACTTTTCGAAACGGAAAGCTTCCGTTTCTCCTTTCATTTGATAGCTTGGCGATCCGTGTGAGCCAGCTAGAGCCGATCTAGACCGACGGAGAGATCTTGATCGTCCCAGCTAAGTTTTTAGAGAAAGAAAGAGGATGAGAGTGAGAGAGCAGTCGTTTCTTCCTCACTCCGAACCCACCACTCAAACCTCATCTAAACTTCGAAACCTAGCGTCCTCTACCTCTCTCACATCGATTTAAGCCCTCCAATGCCTTCATTTCAGAGAAAGGAGCTCCATGTCCAAGGACGCCATTAATGGCCGTTATCTTCCCCGCCGATCGGACCGAGTCTGTCCAAACCGGACGTCCATGGCTGGACGTTCCCAGCTAGAAGAAAGAGAAAGAGGGGCAGAGAAGCAAAAAAAGAGAAAATGATAAAAGAAGGAAGAAAGAATCGGAGAGAGAGTGAGAGAGAGTGACTGTGCTGCCGCACTGAGTCGGGTCGGGGCTGGTGGTTTGCAGCCCGACTCACTGTCGAGTCTTACAGCGTGTTGGGCTGAGTTCAGGCCGGCTGGACTTCCAGCAAATGGGAAGGGATGTGGAGAGAGAGAGAGAGAGAGAGAGAGAGAGAGAGAGAGAGAGAAGGGGTGAAAGAGGATAGGTGGGTGGTTGCGGCTAGAACTGAGTCAACTCAGTTGAGACCCAGTTCGGTTGGGCCGAGTTGGGGTTAAGCTGGGCTTGAGTCTAGCCCATGTGTGGTTGGACATTTCAGTAAAAGGAAGAGAAAAAGATACGAGAGAAGAAAATAAGAAAGAGAAAGGAGAGTAAAAGGGGAAGGATGTTGCCACCTTCACTTAGTTTCTGTCAAGTCAACCCGCTAACTCGTTGGGGGACTCAATGTGACCAAGGGTGTTGCTGGTTCGGCCCAGGGAAAGGAGAGGAAATAGAGGAGAAAGAAATGGGAGAAAGAGAAAAGAAAAGGGAGATGGGAGAGAGGGAGAAGGCCGAGTCAACTCAGTTTCAAACCGAGTTAGCAAGGTGAGTAAGTTTTCTCTCCCAAAACAAATGGTTTGATTTGGTATTATCGTTTGTGTTCCTATAAACATTCAATTATTAAAGGTAATTAGCCATTAGCATGTTATTTATGATAATATTAGTTATTAAAATCAAAACCACAATTGTTATATATTAGATATTAGTGTTTATTTATTATTCCTAAATATTATCATTAATAATAGATCACGCTACTTGGTACCATAAAAATGATCATTATTACCATGATAACTAATATTATTTACGTTGTTAATGTTAATAGCAAATTTGTAATTAACATTTCGATCAATCGTTTATCAATTAATTCTATAACCTAAAAACCTAAACCTAGAGTTGAACTCTAAGGCGAAGCCTAAAACTAGATTAATGGATACACTCTAAATCTAAGTAACCTAAACCATAGGTTATGATCCTAACCATAGATAGTATATAAAACTTGAATTTGACCCTTCGAGTTGATTCACTTTCTTTCATCAGGTTGAGAACTATGTTGATGGGTTTATTCTCTAAATATTTAGGCTCCTTTTACTATTGACATCACCCTTATTATGGAGACTTTTGATATTGTATATGCTTAGGCATTATTAGGTCATTTATGTTGAAACTAGTCACTATGAACAAAATTATAATTATCAATTACTAGTATTTTATTTAACTCTCATAAATAGTATCCTTAATCGTAATTATTGTTATCACAATGTTAACTAACATTGATTATGAACTAAGGTTAATGATCATTTATAGTTATTAAAACTAACGCTGTAATGTAGTGTACACCCATTACAATTCAAATCCTAGAAATTTAAGTCTAGGGCTAAAACCCTAGTTCTGCATTAAAACCCTAAGTAATCTAAACCCTAGGACAATACTTTGAACATAAATGGTAAAGTTAAATTTGGATCTAATGGTACAATCTCATAACTTAAGATAGGACCCAAGTCTAAGGGCGTGCGCACTTCCTAA